>NC_061090.1:56863485-56873485 GCF_015104395.2 Macrobrachium nipponense | reverse complement strand
ATATAAGGGTTTCGTGACTTATCGCAATTTGTTACTTATTTAATATCAGGTTTTTAAGTTTAGATGCTACTTGTAATATCTGTAATTTAAGTATAGATGCCACTTGTAATATCTGTAATCTAAGTATAGATGCCACTTGTAATATCTGTAATTTAAGTATAGATACCACTTGTAATATCTGTAATTTAAGTTTAGATGCTACTTGTAATATCAGTATTTTAAGTTTAGATGCTACTTATCATATCAGTTTTTTCGGTTTAGTTGCTACTTATAATACAAGTTTCTAAGTTTAGATGCTACTTGTAATGTCAGCTTTTAAGTTTAGATGCTATAGAAAGATAGTTACACGGAGATAGTTACAGAATTATAAGACCGACGGCTAATATGGAGAAAAAAAAAGTCAGTATTCAAGAGAATGGCCGTGTCGACGGGAATTGCTCCCGAATGGCAATAAATGCTTGTTTGTTAAAGTGCCCTGTTTGTTCTAATTGATCGGCCTAAGTGGTCAAAGGAACGCACCTAAAATTGCCGCTTTTTCATTTCACAATTAAAGATGCTCTGCAACAACTACACGTAGTACTATTAACCTTCGAGGTGATAGTACTAAACCTGGCGAGTATAATAGTGCTAGCCTCTGGTGATCAAAGATAGTGTTTTATTAACTATATATTAGAAATGCACAGAAATAGGTGTACTATATAATAATTTCACGACCAAAGGCTCTCCATGAACTATTAATGAAGTAACTCATGTTCAGCTGACTGAACAGGAAGAATTAGACAATCTGCCAGAAGTGAATATTTTGTGTTTTTTTTTTATTTTTTTTATCCTTGAAATTTCCCTCTTGCCCGTAGGGATTGCATACTCAAAAATTTCACCTTTTAGATTATGTAAACAATATATTGAAAATAGACGATCCAACATATACACAAAAATATGTGAAACAGGGCTTGCAATGGCAATGTACGTGGAAGGGATTTTGAAAATACATTCTTGATTAAGCAGTGTGACTAATCTTACAAGTAACTCATCCACACTGATGTGTGGATGAGTTACTTTGCTGACTTACTTGTTTTCTCTTATTTGTGTTTTCGCTTGATTCAAGATCTGAGTTCGTTAACTTTTATTGTAGCTATTCTTTTTATTTATTCACCTCTTATTTTAAAAATAAGAGGTACATTTGAAGGAATTACTTGCTGGAGAGGGAGATGAGTTGAATAAGATGCTTCGTAACTTTCCTTTGGGACTTTAGCTGGTCAGGACCGTTAAGGAATTTGTTTTGTCCCACATTAATTTCTTCGTCATTGCTGTGATAATGTTTGGAGGGTTGACAACCTCGTACTGGTAATTGCTTACTCAAGAACGAACTCAGGATTAAGTTACTTGTAAGCTTAAGTCACACTGCTTAATCAAGAATGTATTTTCAAAATCCCTTCCACGTACATTGCCATTGCAAGCCCTGTTTCACATATTTTTGTGTATATGTTGGATCGTCTATTTTCAATATATTGTTTACATAATCTAAATGGTGAATTTTGATATGCAATCCTACGGGAAGAGGGAATTTCAAGGATAAAAAAAAATACACAGAATATTCACTTCTGGCAGATTGTCTAATTCTTCCTGTTCAGTCAGCTGAACATGAGTTACTTCATTAATAGTTCATGGAGAGCCTTTGGTCGTGAAATTATTATATAGTACACCTATTTCTGTGCATTTCTATATATGTTAATAAACGCTATCTTTGATCACCAGAGGCTAGCACTATTAAACTCGCCAAGTTTAGTACTATCACCTCGGAGGTTAATAGTACTACGTGTAGTTGTTGCAGAGCATCTTTAATTGTAAAATGAAAAAGCGGCAATTTTAGGTGCGTTCCTTTGACCACTTAGGCCGATCAATTAGAACAAACAGGGCACTTTAACAAACAAGCATTTATTGCCATTCGGGAGCAATTCCCGTCGACACGGCCATTCTCTGAATACTGACTTTTTTTTTCTCCATATTAGCCGTCGGTCTTATAATTCTGTAACTATCTCCGTGTAACTATCTTTCTATTATCTTTTATTCCTTTCTTGACTGTTCTTTTTACGGATTTAACAAATGTTAAGATTTTGGCTCTGATTTATTTGGTTTTCTTGTATTTCATTTGTAAGTTAGTATAGTTTATACGTGTATGTGTTTGTATGTGCGTTTTTCTTTGAAGAAACTGAATTTATTTTTTTTAGAAACATAGATGCAATAATAATAATAATAATAATAATAATAATATAATAATAATAATAATAATAATAATAATAATACTGGAAAAACTAGAGGCTGAAGTAGCTCCAGGACTCATGCAGAAGAGTGTGATCCTAGAAACGGCGCACATAGTAAGAAAAGTGATGGACTCCTAAGGAGGCAGGATGCAACCCGGAACCCCACACTATGAATACCACCCAGTCGAATTGAGGAGTGTGATAGACTCCTTCCGGCCCCACCAAAAAAAAAAAAAAAAAAAAAAAAAAAAAAAAAAAAAAAAAAAGACTGTTCTATCTAATTCTAATCTTTCTGATTCGGTATTTGGCCGAATTTTTTTTATAACTGCAGTAAATTCAAGAAGCGGCATGAATCTATTGCTTAAAAAAACCCCAGTAATCTTGCATTCCTTTCTATAGGTGTTCTTTAAGCTTTTATTGCATGAATTCAATTTGCATTCTATCGAATAATTGAAAATAATATCCTTGTCCTCGAACTCAGATTTGATATAGACACTACTGTTTTAGCTTTACGTTGTCAAGTTATTTTCTTGAAAAAGCATAGCATAGACTCAGTCAGGAGCTTCAGTTTAAAATATATAATAGATGTTCTTTTTAAATGACTCAGTATCGTTCAAACTAGTCAGTCAAAATTTGATATGACAAAAATATCACTGAATTTAAATTCACTATGAATGAATGTGCACGACATGGAGAGTAATAGACACTAATACTTCGGAGAGTTTCTCAAATTAACTGCTCAAACTCATATTAAATTGGTATCTGCTATATTTTCTCTTTTGCTCTAAGATTATGTACTTTGCGTTACATCTTTGAATGTTATCAAAGGGTAGATAATCCAAAGTTACTGTAAAGGTAAGGGTGAAACATGTCTATAAAATAACGTTGATATGCAACATTCTCCAGTCCTCTCCCAATTCATTGGCCCCCACCCCCCCTCCACCCCCAAAACCCCGAAAAAAAGACGTCCTTAGGTATAAATTATTCATAATATAAAATCTAGCCATTGGTAGCTATAGTAGATTCACATCACCCGTGCATCTGATGTCTAGGACAGTCCCTTACGACGCTCCTGATTGGATGTTGATAAGCCAATCACAGGGCTGGAAACTCTCAGTCTCTCTAGAGAATTCACATAGGCAGGATGTATGTTCCACTTCTGAGGGATACGTCTTTCAAAAGTATCCCTCAGGAAAAGTGGAGCATTTATCTTACCTATGTGAACTCTTGAGAGAGACTGAGAGTTTCCAGCCCTGTGATTGGGTTATATCAACAGCCAATCAGGAGCGTCGTAAGGAACTGGCCTAGACATCAGATGCACGGGCGATGTGAATCTACTATAGTCAGGGAGCCTAGCTTCAGTCGAATTTTGTCAGAAATCCAGTCGAAGACTTTTATTCAAATAAAAATGTTGACAAACAGACGCACAAGTGGTTAGAATAAAAATAGTTGGGCGAGGTAATAAGATTTATATTTAATGCAATGTGGTTATGATATATTTTCACACAGATGTAAAAATGATGTAAAATGATGCTTGTCTTTTGATCCTCAATACAGCAAACTCGTCTTCTCAGCTACTGAATTTGAGATAAACCATTACATTTCTCATTGAAGAAGAAAAAATAATAGAAATAATCATTATTATATAATTTCTGGATTGATAGTAATGAAGACAGTGTTTATTATTTGTTAGATAAACCATCAAATTCATCATTGAAGAAGAAAATATAATAAAAATAATTATTATCATAATTTCCGGAATGATAGTAATGAAGACAGTATTTATTATTTCGCAGTATAAAAATAATAATAATAATGATGAATGGAATAATAATAATAATAATAAAACTATTATTACTATTATTATTATTATATTATTATTCTTATTATTTTTTATTATTATTAGTTATTATTATATTATTATTATTATTATTATTATTAAAAATTCCTCATAGTAGCACGAGTCTTCAAATGGAGAAACAAATCCACAGTTATGTAAATGTACATATATTTAAGTTTAAAACAGAAAAGATAGATTGATAAGGGGAACCGTACAGATTCCCGAAAGCTATCTTTTCTGTTTTAAACTTAAATATATGTACATTTACATAACTGTGGATTTGTTTCTCCATTATTATTATTATTATTATTATTATTATTATTATTATTATTATTATTATTATTATTATTATATTTATTATTATTATTTCTTCAGTAGATGAAGCCTAATAATAATAATAATAATAATAATAATAATAATAATAATAATAATAATAATAATAATAATAATAATAATAATAATAATAATAATAACAACAATAATGATAATAATAATAATAATTACAACACCATAGATTCCTCGTTACTAATCCTGGGCAACACACTCGGTAAAAAAATATAATAAAATCCTCTTGAGAAAGAATTAATGACGCCGACAAGGCAGCAAATTCCTGAGATGTATGCTAGTATTGCTCCAGCCCCAGTTAAGTTAGGCTGTGTTAGGTTAGACTGGGTCACTCGAGTACTTTCAAGAAATTTCTATGGCTAGTTTTTAAGATATGGCGTCTTGTTTTTCTTCGGGAAAACGCTACCGGGCATCTGCTGGGGTTGAACCTTCTCCCATATCATCATTATCTCTCCGTCAGCAGAAACTTCACCCTACCCTAGTTCCGCCGGTCTCCTTCAGCAGGAAGTAGATGAAGAAGATACCTGCTACAGCCACTCCAGCGAACAACCAATACATGCCAGCCTGTGTCAGCGTATCCTGCATCAGGCTAAACAGCTGTAGGATGGTGAACATCTGAAGGCTGCCGATGACCATACATACAGATGTTCCCTGTGTGGGGAGAGAGGAGTAGTGGTTAGAGTGAGAGTAAACGTAGACATGGATAATGATGTGTAAAGGAAAATGGGGAAATGAACATTTATGCATTTGTATGCCTCTTTTTTCATGTTGATTCAACTTTATTCTTATCTCAGTTCACTCTTGGCCATTTTGCTGTTGCAAACATATAGAAGATTACTACCTGCGGTTATGTATCATTTCAAACTTAGAATTTGAGGATGGCCTGATAAGATTTTGCATGTTATGAGGGACATTTCAACGAATAGCACTCAGAATGTTGACCTGATGTTATGATTCTTACTTGTGACCTAAGTTGGAAGAGAACATGTTGGCAGGTAATGCCCAGTGAATTGACCCAGTGTTACCATTCTTACCTGTGCCCTAAGTTGGAAGAGAACATGTTGGCAGGTAGTGCCCAGACGATTGACCCAGTGTTACCATTCTTACCTGTGCCCTAAGCTGGAAGAGAACATGTTGGCAGGTAATGGCCAGAGTTTTGACCCAATGTTACCTGTGCCCTAAGCTGGAAGAGACCATTTTGTCAGGTAATGCCCAGAGGATTGACCCAATGCTATGATTCTTACCTTTGACCTAAGTTGGAAGAGAACATTTTGGCAGGTAATGCCCAGGTGATTGACCTAGTATTATAATTATTACGAGTGACCTAGGTTAGAAGACATATTGGCAGGTAATGCCCACGTGATTAAGCCAGTTTTATAATTTCCACCAGTGACCTAGGTTGTAAGAGAAAATTTCGGCAGGTAATGCCCAGGTGATTGACCCAATGTTATGATTCTTACCTGTGACCTTAAGTTGGTAGGGAACATTTCGGGGGGCAATAGCCAGACAAGTGGCCCTATGCCCGTACTGTGACCAAAAGCTGCAAACATGAGGAACACCAGTGGTAGCCAGTCACTGATACTCATAATCGCAGACCTGGAAATAAATGTAGGTTGAAATTTATGTGATCAACGACACTGATTATTTTTAGGGGCTTCATATAATTTCTTTACAGGTTCTTATGGAGAGAAACAGAAAGCAAAAAGTCTAAATCTTATCAAGGAGCAAATGGTAACCACCTTGAAGTAGGTAGCTATGTAGCAAGGCCATGGTAATGAAATGTGCACAAAGTTCTGTTAGTCGGAGTTTCAACTTGCAATGCAAAATCTTTAATTTAGCTGAAAGGGGAAAAACTCGAATGTTGCGTGAGATAAGTTGAGGACGTATGTCTGTGTGTGTGTTCTTGTGACGTGGGGAGGTTGTGGAAGCCATTCTGCTCGTAATTATAAAAAGATGACTGTGATGGCTGAGTATTTGAGATTAGAAAGAGTAAAAATCGTTTATCCTTTTATATTTTGAACTGTGTATTGAACCAAATTTATTGAAGCAAAAATGTAATGTTTATATATATATATATATATATATATATATATATATATATATATATATATATATATATATATATATATATATTATCAATTTAATGATCAAAACCCATTACAATTTAGGCTCGAAGATTCTCACCCTTCCGCTACGACGTCAGTCAGCGTCGCATTTTCCACGCTATATGCAAATTTCAGAAGCTCGTCCTTACGTGGATCAGTTAAGGAAGGATTAGTGTCCTGCAGGTAAATAAACGTCCCCAAGGATATGTAAGAAGCTGCCACAACCATTAACGAGGTTATTATACAACGGCGTCGACCAAAGCTGTCTAATATTAGAGTCATGAAGAAGTTACCAAAGAAAAGAACGACAATGACCAAGATCGTTGTGAATTTCTCGTCCATGGGCAATCCCAGCTCTTGGAGTTGCCTCGTGGCATTCATGCGCAGGACCTGTGTTCCGCAAAAGTTGTGGATGAAGAGGATCCCGCTCATCAGGCCTATCTTCTGCAGATGCTGCTTCTGCAGCAGGCCCCTGCCTCCCTGGGTGTCGTCGGTGGCCTGGTTCTGCTGCTGGAGGTAAGTGAGCTCCTCGTGGACGTCGACGTGAGAGCCCCTGAGTTTGCGCAGGACTTTCAGGGCTCCTTCGTCGTGGCCCTTCACGGCAAGGAAGGAAGGACTCTCGTGCAAGGTGAACACAGTCAGGCAGTGGGCGAGGAGGAAACAGGCACAGATTAAGGACATGTAGTACCAGTTGAGCAGAATCCCCAGCGATATGTTGGTGATGCCTCCGATCTGCACCAGCAGGTGGGACGCCATTCCCAGCGTGCCCCTGACCCTGACGTCGGAGACTTCCGAGGCGTACACAAAGACAGCTACGTTTGCCATGCCTACTGTCATCCCATCTAGAAACCTGTGGGATAGAGGAAAGTTATCGTTCTTGAAAATGCCAGGGGTCCTTTTTGCTCCGGAGGTGACGGTCCTCTTCCTTTGGTTCTGATGCTACATACCTGCAAACGATATTGATTAGCTCACCACTGCTGACATATCAGACATATCAGCTGCGGAACCACCTTCTTCTTCTTTCCCACCGTTATTCCTACATTAAGGGGTCGGTTGCCTGATGCACCTTCTCCACTGCCTTCTATCAAAGGCATCATCCTCCACCATATCAGCCGTGGATATTCTTCGCCAACTCAGTATATATATATATATATATATATATATATATATATATATATATATCATATATATATATATATATATATATATATATATATGGACTAACTGAAGATATTTTTCGTTAAGATTTTACTGCCAATTTTTTTTTCGATGGATGAATTCTCTTTGATAAAGAAAGCAGGTCACCATGCAAGCCCCTATCTTTACATTGAAAAAATTTTATTTTTATTTTACGTGGATGAAATTTTCCTGGGAAAAAGCCTAAGGGTTTCGGTATTTCATGAATGATATAAGATGTTTGTATGTAAAAATTGATTTGACTCCCTGGTTTTGAATTAGTCATTCTAGCTTAGGCCCCGGTGAAATAATGGATAATTATAACTGCAAACAGCGATTTGTTATGAATGACGAAGAAAGGAAGCATTCTCACCTAACCTAACCTTGCTGACCACTCTTAGCACACATGATTACACGAATGAAGCCGAATCTTTTGAATGACCGATGACATTTTGGGCCGTTCTGGGTTGTTCACGATTTACGTTTACTGTTTTAACCTCAAATAGTTTCTTTTAAACGGTATTGTCATTTATAAAACAATGTTGCTATAATCTCCTTAGACTAAAAGGCTGTAATATTAACCATTCAGTTGCTAGCAATAGCTCGGGCTATCCTGAATTTAGAACGTCTTCTCAAAATGGTTGTCATCGGACCAGAATACAAACGTTACTCATCAAATATCAAAATTAACAGTTTTCTATAAAGGAAATGTTAGCCATAGAAAACGTTATAGTAAGGGGTAACTAACATATTATAGGTTTTCACTTACCTCCCAGCAATGACCATGTATGTATTAAAAGAAAGAGTGATGAGAGCAGAGCCGAATATTCCTGGTATGGCAGTAATTATTAGCGACCATTTTCTTCCCACTAGACTGAGGAAGAAGCCAGCACTTAGGAACCCCACGAGGCTGCCAATTTGTGTCACGCTCACTGGAAGAACGATCAAATAAATAAATAGATAAATAAAACGTGTTTACAGGAAATTTTGTTAACATTTGTAAAAGACTGTAGGTTGGAAAACGAACATAAAAATGCTATACAGAATACCAGTGTATCTGTGAATATAAAAGAAGGAGAGAGATAAGAACATAAATAAATATACAACGCACAATGAAATGAATGTGACAAAGTAGAGACAAAGGCATAAAAAGAATAGCAAGTAATAGAACAAGAAAGGAGACTGGTTGCTGATATTAATACAGTAATGTTTATATTTGTTCATTATAACTCTGTTGTTCATCAACGACCTCTAAGCTCTTTATTATATCCATCAGACTTGGATATTATTCGCGCACTTACTATATCCATTAACCAGGTATATAATTCATAGACATAATTTATCCACCAGCAAAAAGATATATTTGCTTTTCTCTTTATAAAGCCATTGGCGGTAGAATTTGTTTACTCATCGAATATATCCGTTTGCCAAGGATATAATTCTAGTACTACAAGCTGCATCTGCCAAGGCTATATTTCAAAAGCAGGATGTGACTGACTCACTATAGTCATCTGCGTTGGATATAACTCACACTCACCTACGTTTATCTGCCAAGGATATAACTCACCCACCTGCAAGATCCATCTGCCAAGGATATAACTCATCTGTCAGGGTTATAACCCACTCAGCTACTAGATCCATCTGCCAAGGATGTAACTCATCTACCAAGGATATATCCCACTCACCTACTAGCTCCATCTGCCAAGGATATAACTCATCTGCCTAAGATATATTCCACTCACCTACTAGATCCATCCGCCAAGGATATAACTCATCTGCCAAGGAAATAGCTCCCTCACCTACTAGATCCATCTACCAAGGATATAACTCACCTGCCAAAGATATATCCCACTCACCTACTAGATCCATCTGCCAAGGATATAACTCACCTGCCAAAGATATATCCCACTCACCTACTAGATCCACCTACCAAGGATATAACTCACCTGCCAAAGATATATCCCACTCACCTACTAGATCCATCTGCCAAGGATATAACTCATCTGCCAAGGAAATAACTCACTCACCTACTAGATCCATCTGCCAAGGCTCAAACTGAATCTCGCTGCCAAAAATGGTGGAATTATCCCGAACGATATGCGAAGCCAGGACATTTGGCCAGAGCTGTATCATACCAGAGGGAATGTTTGCCAAACTTGCAGTCACCACGATCAGGAACTGGAAAGAGCAGTCACTTGTTGTATAATAGTCACTCATATATAAGTTCATGGATGTCTCCGGCAATAAAGCTGAATTCCATCCAACCGCTTTCT
>NC_061090.1:56853485-56858485 GCF_015104395.2 Macrobrachium nipponense | reverse complement strand
TCACACTAAGGCAAGGAGAAAGCAATAGTTAAAGGTAGAATACTATCTCTCAAACACACGATAGTAAAAGAAAAAAAGGGGTTATGGTGGGGGAGGAAACTCTAACCTAATCGCAGTATTTACAGTAACTTGTACAAATACATAATTTTGTTTTTATACCAAAAACAATTCAATAACGGTGAGAGCAGAGTCTGGACAATTAGTGTATGCACAACGGGAAACACTATGGCCTCCAAAGGTCGTCGCTACTATAGTTGAACGCGGCCTTCCTTCGACGCACTATAGCGTCCAAAAAAATTCGTCCTTGCAAAGATTGGCCTAACTTCAACACACGAAGAACACAACTAATACTGGCAATAATAACATAAATGATAATAATGGGGATCTTGCTTTTCTCCACCACTGAAGGGCCTCCTCACGACTCCGAGCACGCGGTGCAAAAATGAGGCAGAGGCAGTTTAAATGACGATCGTCTCTCACCACCACACAAGAGGATGCACACGAGAGATTATATGCTAAGCTCTCCTCTCACACACTGAAGATCACTGTTATGGAGAGAGAGAGAGAGGCACCAAGTGCTGGTCTCCAAATCTCGGCCCCAAATTCCATTTCAGGATAAGCGAAAGAGCGAAAGGGTCACGCTCGGTGACACAACAATATGAGAGGGTGCGTCGCAATAAGAATCCTAATTCTGATGATTCTTCCCGGAGGAGAACAGCCCCAAGACCAACGTCAATTGCGTCTGTAGCTAACCTGAAAGACTGATCAAGATTCGGTGATTGCAATAATGGATAACTAATTAACACAGCCTTCAGTTTTTAAAGGCATCCTGGCACTCTTTAGTCCATATAAACCTGACGTTTTTCTTGAGTGAATTTGTTAAAGAAGTTGCAATTTCTGAAAAATTCTTAATAAACCGACCATCCCTAAAAAAACGTCTTAGAACCCCTTCTCCTATCTTGGGCGACAGGTAAGTCTGCTACTGCTTCAACATTTGCCTTTTTTTTGGGGGGGGGTGGGGGTGGGGGGGGGGGGGGGTGGGGCGATTTTAGCGCAACCCCCACATCTTGGACCAGATGAGTATAACCTTTGCCTGAAAGAAATCGCTCTTCTTAAGATTCACAACAAGACCAGCCTTCCTCACTGCCCCAAACTAAGTCTCTAGTCTTTTTTATTGAGGTGACAGGATTTGTAACCGTATTACAAATCCTGTGTAATACGTTTCATCAGCCTTTGGAAGGCGGCAGCCGCATTCTTCATCCCAAAAGGCATGACTTTGCATTCATATAGACCGTCACCAGTTCCAAAAGCTGAAATCTGTTTCGCCCGGGTTGAAAGACCAACCTGCCAATAACCTTTGAAGAGGTCCAGTTTCGTAATAAACTCGGCCAATCCAACTCTGTCTATGTAGTCCTCTACCCTCGGCAAGGGTAAGGAACAGAGGCGATGTTGACCTCTTTTCTTGACCCAACACGACTGGAGAACTCCAGGGACTGCAATTAGGTTCCATTAAATCATGCTCCAGCATGTATTTATGTTCCTCTTTAACAATATTCCCTTCTAAAGGATCAAGCCTATACGGACATTGTTTAATAGGATTAGAGTCCCCAGTGTCCACGTCGTGTTCCAGAATGGTTGTACTCCAAGGGTGTTATGACATCAAAATGAAGTATGAGATCATTATTCGAGCAACTTGTTATGCGTTACATTCAGCGAAATTCCAGTCTGAAGAGACATCAATACCTTAAACATTAGAGAAGAAATAAGTGCATACGGAAAAATCCTATGCACGGCATCCATTATGGTCGAGAATGACCCTGATTGGTAAGCTCTTTTCGCCTAACGGCGACGACGATTGTATACTATACTTCAGGTGACGAATTTGGTGGAATGTTTGTCATCGAGAGTCATATTTATATGCCATAAGGCAAGCCATCCTATCTGCTCACCGCATTGATGGAGGGTCGTTGTAAAGGATACCTATCACCTCGACTATGTTTCACGACGAGCAGCGGTCCAACCAATCAGCGCCTTTGTTATCGTCTCGCGAGGACCAATCAGCGGTCGGAATACCCAGTATTAGTCATTGAAAGCCTGTGACCGCCTTGTAAATAAATAACTCTATCGCTATTATCGTCGGTATTGCAAAACATCGAGTGATAATATCACGGCCATAATGAGTTTAGATAACATAGATTCTGTGGAAGAGTTCGATGGGAACGCGCTGGCCTGGAATAGTGAGAACAAAAGCAAAGGGGGGTGTTATATATTGTGAGGGCGAAGGCATTCTCGATGGTGCTTCGTGTTGAGGTGAAAGTGATTATGAGCCTTTTCTGGTAGTGAATGTGGGTGAAAGTGCGTTGATAACTAAGGAGGAGTCATAGTATGTGAGATGGAAGAGAAGGAAATCAAAAGGAGAAAGAAAGGCTGTTTTGGTTTGGTCTATGAGAATGAGGTTACGAAAAGCCAAGAGCTGGGACACTTCAGAGGAAGTGGAAAGAGGGAGTTGGAGTGGTTGTATAACAGGCTAATAGAATGGAAGAAAGGATGGAGGAAAAGCCAAAGGGTATGAAAAGTAAGTGCAGTTCGGGGCCAAGGGGACGCTGCAAATAACTATAGTAGATTCACATCTGCCATACATTTGATGTCTAGGCAAGTCCCTCACGACGCTCCTGATTGGCTGCTGATAAGCCAATCAGAGGGCTGGAAACTCTCAGTCTCCCTCGAGAGTTCACACAGGCAGGATGTGTGTTCCACCTTTCCTGAAAGACGTATCCCTCAGGATATGTGGAACATACATCCTACCTATGTGAACTCTCGACAGACACTAAGAGTTTCCAGCCCTGTGATTGGCTTATCAACAGTCAATCAGGAACGTCGTAAGGGACTGCCCTAGACATCGGATGCACGGTTGATGTGAATCTACTTTAGTAGTGATGCCTACAGTGCACCACGTGAGGTGTAAAAAAAAGGAGAAAAGGGTCTCATTATTGTTGCGATTATAGTGACAGTGACACAGTAGTTGACGAGTGGATGCAACGCAACAAGTGTTAATGAGACGAATGTGATATATAGTAGTCCGTCCCCTTTGCGCCACTATAGCGGCTATAATATATGTGTGGTCTGTTGTAGACTACCCACCTCATTCTTGAAGTTACTGCCAGTGCCCCTCACTGCTGTGGTGTCCATCTTGTGGAACTTTGTAATGATGAGGCTGAACACCTGGTACACCAATTAAAAAGGGAAGATGAAGGGTTAGTAGATCAGAAACATGGGCTGCTTATTTTGCTGAAAAGCAAAATAAATATGGCCTGGCCTTACCAACACGAGGGTTTTTCCGAATTGGGTATAGGGCAGTTAATGTGGTCTTCAAGGCATACTAGTTAAAAGGGAACTATACATTTTGCAAACAACGTACCTCATAGAAAAAAATATTTGGAGGGAATACATCAAGAGGAGGCGATCTGACGTCCAAGAAACCAAGAAGTGGACACTGGTTTCTCTCTCCCTTTCAAGGACAACGAACCAACGCTTTGCAAGGCTTGCTTATGAGGAACCCCAAATAGCTCGGTCTAGGTGTCATGAGGAAGGAACTGTAATTAAGGACTGGAATGACAGGTGACCTAACCCTAGGAAAGTAAGGGGTCGTCCAGGAACATATCCAACTATTGCCAGTTGGTTCCAGGCACTGTGCCTGTCAACACACACTCCAGACCAGCAATGTTTAACATCGTATCAGCATCAGGACACGGCGATTAGTAACTTGACTGAATGGATGCCAGCCAGCCTGATGTTGCCGTGGTGAAATTAAAATATAGCAGCAAGGTTTTCAGTCGATATTATGACATTGGTTTTTGTCTTGTGAAGGTGAATGTCTGCTAGACCTGGATCAGATATCACTCGCCAGGAACGAGAGAAAAGACACAGGGTATAAAAATATCTGTGGTTTCCAGTGCCACGAAGACTGCCATACTCTGTGACGACCGCTTGGTCTGTGTCGCCATAAATTAACAGCAGATTTGGCCACGTCCTCGACTGCCACCTCTCAGCGCATCACGAACATAAATCGAGGCAGATTCTTTTCAGCATTGCCAACCTCCTTCTAATCCCCTTTGATGACTCCTACTTGCGCATGGATCAACTAACAAGACAAGAGCTTCTCAGATTTTGGTGAGTACAGCTACTTTTATCCCCTTATCCATTTTTTTCATGCCTTATCACCCAATAATAATTATTTATTATGCATTAATCACCACTATCTTTATCGTTACTCACAATTCACAGTCTGTTAGAATTATTAGCGATGTTTCATTGATGTGTATTCAGTATATGTGACTTTATTTGTGTTGGGAAATTTCTAACATTTTATTTTTAGAAATGTTTGAAATTAAAATGTTTAGATTAATTACCTTTTAGATTCAGCTTTATTCATTATTCACGAGTTTCTAAGGATTATTGTTAGAATATTGCACTGTGTGACAATAATGTTTCTGAAATGTATTGCGTTCATTGCATAGGGAAGTTTTTATCCTGGAAATTTATTTGTATTATAATCGCCATTATCTTCATAATTGATCAATGCTCACATGTGCGTATGGATTATTATGTACATAATTCATGTTCAGTGATATATATGAGGTAGATGTTGCAATATTAATTTTTTGGATTTTAAAAAATTTTAATTTTTTCTGCTCACGACTATCTTCACCATTAATTATTACTCGCGTGGCTATTTGGAGTATCAACAAAGTCCATGCTTATTAATGTTTATGAACTGTGTATGACAATGTTAATTTTTTGGAATTTTTTTTAGTTGATCGTCGCTAATTTCATCATTAATCGTTGTTCAAAAGTTTGACAATGTTAGTTTTTTGGAAAATTTGTGATTAATTGTCATTAATTTCACCATCAATCTTTATTAAAAAGTTTCACAATATAAAATTTTTGGAATTTTTCGGGTTTCATCATCACCAATTTCATCATTAATAATTTTTCAAGTT
>NC_061090.1:56795985-56845985 GCF_015104395.2 Macrobrachium nipponense | reverse complement strand
GCCAATTACGTTTCATTAACTTTTTTACTTAAGAAAATGAGGCTAAAGCCAGTCTTAGCCACCCACACATTCGCAAAAGTGGTGACGTCCCTCAGTGACGTTGGTATACCGTTTCTTCCCCTGTACCTCCCATTCCCCAAATTGTTAAACGCCTGTTTAACTCCATAGATAATTGTCATATGACCTACCCCAAGCAATACGAAATTCTTTGTCAGTAAAAGTTCAGCATACCTGGTAATGTGATTCGTGACTTTAGACTTTACCTAAACACAAGACCAACCTTTTATATCTTACCCACTCACTTACATTGAAGATCAAGAATGAGACTTATGACAGGAGACGAAAGAAGCCATGCTAACCCTACACTTCGCACTTCAAGCGAGTGTTGGTAAAGCAATAGAAATATAGTTTTCTTTAGGTTAAGCCGTAGGACTCATTCTTCCATACAACACAGGTTACTCGATACATCAATTGCCAGGAAGAAATGACAGAGAGCATTGTTTGATATAATCTATCATATCAATTTCACCAGAGATAGTAGCTTGAATTCCTTAGAAGGTAGACTTCTAAAAGATGTTTCATATAAGGGCATTGACATCGGCCATTTGATAAATTTTGAAATCATATATATATATATATATATATATATATATATATATATATATATATATATATATATATATATATATATATATATATATATATATATATATATGTGTGTGTGTGTGTGTGTGTGTGTGTGTGTTCATACATAAAAATTTACTATAGTTCAACCTATAGTTTTATATATTTACTTACGTTATAAGTACCAGTACCTATTTTTGTTACTTAAAAGGTATGTGACAAAT
The DNA here is from genome assembly GCF_015104395.2 of Macrobrachium nipponense. Classification (NCBI taxonomy): domain Eukaryota; kingdom Metazoa; phylum Arthropoda; class Malacostraca; order Decapoda; family Palaemonidae; genus Macrobrachium; species Macrobrachium nipponense. The sequence continues at coordinate 56,845,137 of NC_061090.1, read as the reverse complement.
ATCACTGCGACTTTGTCACTGGAATTATACCCACCCCAGACTTCAATTAATGAACCAATCAACCATACTTTGAGAAATTCATTGACATTGTCTACATGCCAAGCTGATATACTCGTATCAAAGTTATTCATTAGCTTTGCTTTTCCAAAATAATGTTATCCCACCCTTGCTGGAAAGCATAGATATATGAGGGATGAAAAAAAAAACCAAGAAATGGACACTTATACATTTTACTCATCGTCACTCTCAAGGAAAAGATCGTTTTCCTCCCCCTTTCCCGCCCTCGCCATCAATGTTGATGATGACCGGATGTATACTTTGTCTGAATATTATCTGAAATCCAGTAATCATCTTCAAAATATCTTGATCTCCTGACAACGCCAGCCCACATCTCCCCTGTTACAGCAAGCCTGGCCTCTTCAAGCCTGGCAAAGGAGATCAGCACGGGTAAACCGCTGCAACGAGGAGCGCACCTGTCGTTTCATACAGCCCCCACACTGCTCGATGGCGTTGAGCACAGGATGGGCAGGGGGCAAGCGAACTACTTCATGGCCCCATCCCACGGATTATATTATCCACAATGTAAACTGGTTTCGGCCGGTTGCCCCTGCATATCTTTAGAAGCTCAGGGCGTGTTGCGGTGAGCTGGATACTGTATTTTTCGAGACCTGAGCCAGTTAACCAAATCCTCCTTTATTGTAGCTGTTGTTGGCATCGGCTATCTCCTGTCAATTGGCTATTGGTATGGGGCGTTTGTCTAGCACCAGCACCGAAGGATCCTCAAGCAACGGCAGGAGCTGTGATGTTAGCCACCGAATAAATATCTCTGAATTCATTTCTCCATGGTAGTCGCAGGTTTTATTTTTCGCAGGGAAGCATAAAAATGAATTTTCTACAAAACCTTTAGCTGTACCACCTGCTACCACCACAAATCTCTCTCCTTCTCCTGGTGGCACCTGCCGCTGTAGGTGGCACTGGTGACAGATTGAGAGGTGTCCACCCACTCCTTGCTAGTTGCATTCTCGTCGTAAACCACGTCTCATCGACATACACTACTTCTCTTCCTTCATCACGATGTTGCTGGAGGGATCGTAGAGCATCAACTCGGCGGCAAACGACGTCCAAAGTTTCTTTCCTTAGATACATTTTCCGCTGGGATGTTTTGTACTGGAAACCCATGTTATGGAGGATTCGCCATACTGCCTTCTCAGATGTTTCTTCAGGAATGATATTTAGCATTTTAAGTTCTTCCGCTAAAGTGGCAATAGTGAAAAATCGAAAAATCGCTTAGCAGCAAACATGCTGTGCACATGTCTCCTAATAGAACCAACGGTGAAGTTGTCAAAGACCAGAGGCGACGTATTTGATGATGCAGGTGGTGTTTCAGGTGGATGAGGATTCTTTCCACGGTTCACCAACACTCGGACAGCGTTCGGAGTCATCCCCATAGCATCAGCAACTCGTTCACATGGCCTGTAGGACAAAAAAAATAAATACATTTAAATAAACAAATATTATATATATATATATATATATATATATATATAATATATATATATATATATATATATATATATGGCTAGCAGTATATTGCAATATATCATGTACTTATTAAAGTCATACTTTTCTTACCGATTTATACTAATTTTCAGGCGGTTTCTTTCCTTCTCTCTGTTGTAAATGGTGAAGAGTTTCAGCGCAATTGTAGTTTTGCAATGGCGAGGACAAAGCAACATATTTGCCATGACTAAAGTCGAATCTATATGAAATAGTTCAGAGCTACTACTACAACTGCTGCCGATGATTACCTTGGATGTACTAAAAGGGCTCTGAGGTAGGAGTCGAAGTCGGTGAAATTATTTCTGAATCCTGCTCCAGTCTTGCCCCAATAACATCATTCCAAATATAAAAACCCTCTCAAGGAAAAAAATTGTTTTCTATTTCTACTAATGTTTTTTATTTATTTTATTTTTATTTTATTTTATTTTTTTTAGTCACAAATCTAAATTTTGAGGAGTCCGAGTAGAATATCTCTCAGTGCGATTCCACACCCCTGTTTTAAACCTCTTGTATTATGGTTCGATAATTTGTGTTAACCATCTAATCATTATCTACCAACATAAAACATTTTATTGCTCTTCCGACTCATTTTATATGTGCAGTACACAGTCTTTCCGAACAGGGATTTACTCGGTAGCCTAATAACAATGGGAATGAAGGAAAGAAGGCAAGAAGGAAGGGGGGGGGGGAGTACAAGGATAGCCATAGGTGTAAACACCGAAGGAGGGTTGGGGGAACCTCTGCGTCCCAGTTACGTGATAAAGTACCACTTCTTCGAAACGCTCTGAAGGAGGGGAAGAAGTTCCTCTTTTTTCTAAGAGTAAACTGGTTAATTAAGCACATCTGTCAATTCATTGTACCACCAAAAATTAGGCCAATGTTTGAAACATTCATTGCTGTAGTTTCATGGAAATTCATAAGCCGGTTTGTTAGATATTTAGGAAAACACTATTACACGGCCTTTGGAAACGATAGTAGTTAGCTGACTAAAGGAAACGATGCATAGATAACCGATAAGGTGATAGGCGCAATTCTACATAGTAAAAAATTAAAATGAGACAGCTAGATCGAGAGACAGATTGGTGAGTAGGTATAAGTTTTCGCTTAATCGGGGAGTAAGCCTACAGACTACTTTGCTGTTGTTGTTGTTCTTGTTGGGAGGTGGGAAAACCCTATGGAAGAGCTTGAAAAGGAGTGAAAAAGGTGTTTCGCGTTGAGTTAAAAATAAAAGAATTTATGATTTATTTATGAGAATGAAAATGCAAAAAATAGATAAACGTACTTGTTAAACAGTACAGAACCATAATTTCTAAAAAAATAATATAGCCTATTAATTTTAATTTTCGATGGTGAAACAACGCGCTATTTAACTGTAGATTTTAGTGCGCGTTTCGAGTAAGCTGGGGGTCGTATCACGCCTTGATAATGGGTACGGGGATTGTTAGAACTCGTCCATTCAACATATATGCCAGGAAGCATCAATAACAAAAGCCTTTTTATTCTTTACACTAAATTAACAGTGATATATGTGGGATTGTAGAAATAGCAGTATTGTCGTGGTGGTAGGGGTAGAGTTTTTCTCCCGTAGTGACGATAATAGAAACGTTTTCAGCCGTCATTAACATACATCTGGTACAATGAATTCTATGGAAAAAAAGTGTTAGTCCTATACTGAAAAACATTGTGAAGAAATACCAGAGAATAATATATATGGTTTTTAATGTTATTTATACCAACGCTGCTAGAATCCCTTGTATTGTATGACAGTTGAAGTAGGGCCAATAACTGGTTTAAATGCACAGCTTAAAACCAAATATTTAATGGCGAAGAAAGAGGATTTAGTGCAGGCGTGAATATGTATGAGAGAGAGAGAGAGAGAGAGAGAGAGAGAGAGAGAGAGAGAGAGAGAGAACGCCCAGTAAACACGCCTAGTTGTAATACACTCTCGAGAACGGTTTATGAATACTCAAATAGCTGAAGAGCTGAGAGAGAGAGAGAGAGAGAGCGCTAGAGATGAGAGAGAGAGAGAGAGAGAGAGAGAGAGGAGAGAGAGAGAAATTCTGCTAAATTCCAAGATGAATTAGGTATTATAGTGTTTTGAACAAATGAGCAATAAACGAATTAAAAAAACAAAAAGCCTGAAACAATAAAATTCTTTGTACATGGAAAGGGAGATTGAACTTTTGATATTTTGTCCTACAAGCCCTGACCTCAGGAATCCTTTCATCTGAGTTTTTGAAGCTCTGTAGGAAACTGAAATGTGTGTTGTCACTGCTGTTAAAAGAACAACTTTAGTGGTTTCGTCTATTTGTCTCTTCATTCCATTTCCAACGATACTAACATACATATATGCATATATATATATGTATAGATATGTGTAGTATATACATTATATATAGTATATATATATATATATATAAATATATATATATATATGTTTATATATATATATATATATATATATATATCTCAAACAATAAAGCAAAATAGTAAAAGGTTTACTATTGTGCTTCATTTTAGTCGGACTTCTGTTGCACGAAGTTTTATTTCCTCTGCTTTTAGCCCTGAAGATGGGATTTGCATCCCAAAACATTGGCAATGGAAATGATTTTATTTATAACTGGAAATGCTGAATTTTCTGCTGGCCATACTTTTCCTGGTATATATAATAATCATGATATATATATATCAATACATGTGTATATATATATATATATATATATATATATATATAAATATATATATATATATATATATAAAGCCTTTCTTGTAACTTTTACCATTGTTGAGATACAGTAGCGGATTATAAATTTTGGTGCAACCTTTAGTGAACACAAAACTAGTATTTTCTCTTTCTGGAGCAGATGAAAAATGCAGTCTTCCCCATCTTCGAGCCTTCCTAGATTCAACACACACACACACACACACATACACACACACACACAAACACAAACTCAAAAAAGAAAGAAAGAAAATAAAAGTATATATAAATTTCATTAATTTCTTTTTCGTTCACACCTCGAGGGACCTGCAAACAACTTCATCTCCCACCGAAAGTTGGCCGGGCCATTTATCTTCTCCTCTGGCCAAGTTCCTGGCAGTTATCCCGAAGAAAAAACACGAAATTCCTTCCTCCTCCTCCTCCTCCTCCTCCTCCTCCTCCTCCTCTCTTCATCTTCTTCTTGTGGGAGAACTTGAACGTCGTACAACGATACACAATTATCAAGCTTTCCACCTTGGTTTTCTCTCTCTCTCTCTCTCTCTCTCTCTCTTCTCTCTCTCAGGCCTGCTGCTGCAGCGTGATGCCTTGTTTACACTGCCGAGTTCGTTTTTTGTATCAGTTTGTACCTTTATTATATGTATATATATTCATATATGTATATATTTATATATATATATATATATATATATATATATTATATATATATATATATATATTGTTCTGAACTGCTCGTTCACTCCTGAAAAATGTAATTCAGCACTAAAACAAAGTGGCCTTGAATGGAGGAATGAGAGATCACAACAAATAAAAGAGAAGAAACACTATGGCAGAGGGCCGATATTACTGAGGAAGGAGGAATTTACATAAAAGCTGGACTTTAGTTTTAAATGCAGTATATTTACATTAATTTACATAGGTCCAGGAACTAATAAGGTGGTTGATTGTTGATCCACTGGAAACACGTGGTTGGAGCAACCAGACACTGTGTCATAATTTTGCGCAAACATGTTATTAAAAATGTATGGCTTACTCCAAAGGGTTCCCAATTTCTCGCACAATCAGGCACGGTGTTTGTCTTCAAAGAGATTGTATCCTAGGATAAGTACTGGGACGAGGGAACATGTGGGCAAGTGTTATTACACTACTTTCTTTCAAACAACAAATTTACAAACCGCTCAGAGGGGATGGGCATGACTGGGAGTTCACAGAAGGAACTATTACATTGCTCAAATTAACTAGGGGATGTTTACTAGTATCACAAGGGGAGTAATCACAGCATTGAACCAAGATTGGGGGAGTGAGAAGCTAAAAAAGGAGGAGGGAAGTCTCCTTGGAAAAATGGAAATGAAATACAGACAAAAGGCAAAACAATTCCCTGGCTGAACTCGAATTTACTCTCACAGTACCTGGAGATCCTGGTCTTGGTAGTCTTCTTATCTGCTGATATTTCTGTACACTATGGAAGTATAAAAATACTTGGGACTTCCCCAGAGGAGACAGGGGGAGAAGAAGGGGTGAAGTGGTGTTTGCAGTGCAATGTCTGAGGAGGTTCTGAGGGCGAACTGCTGGGTCCCTGCTCTTTTAAGACTTCTCCCGGTAAGCACCACCCAATCCCTGTGGGGGGTAAATTCAGGACAACCAATGGGAACAGAGATAGCTTTCTAGACAATGGAGGCTTTCAGTTCAAAGGGGCAACTTGCATATAGACAAGGATGAATGAATCTTGTTATAAGAGATCTTAACTTTCCTTGATTATGGCTTAAAATCTTAAACAATATATATATATATATATATATATATTCTATATAAATATATATATATAGTATATTATATATATAATATATATATATATCTAGATATATATATATATATATATAGTATATATATATATATATATATATATATCTATGTATTATATATATTATATATATTATATAATTTAATATTTAATATATAATAGAGCCAACCAAAGCAATATAACGTGACTGACGGGGAAATTGGACGCAAATTGTTGTGAACAACGCCAATATAAGCTACAAGCGTAGCTTATTGTATTGATAACCGCAGCAAAATAGTCTGTATGAACGTAGCAAAGTAAATTGCTAACCATATAGCAACAGTTTATATGCCCATAAATGGGCGTAGCGTATTGCTAACGCGAGCAATTTGAGAGCAACGCGAAATCAGAATAAATCGGAAGCTGTTCATTTTCCCTTTTTATTCGGAGCGTACAGATATTATCAGAGCAGAGCCTACACGGCTTGTTAGGTTTAACGAACGTTGAAGCATTAGCCAACGAGCCCCTGGTTTGTTTGTTTTGGTTCCGTTTTGATAAAACAATTTACGCGCCGTGAAAACAAAACGATACTGTTCAGGGGAATTAAGGTTAGAGTGGTCACTTTTTTTTTCTTCGTGTTGTTCCGTTCAAACTATGACCAATATATCCCTTAGATGTTGGAAACAGAGTGTCCTTATACTTATAACCTTCATATGTATACATATAGGTATAAACATACATATTACATACGTGCATATTTTCAGGGAAATTATGGATAGAGTGGTTACAGTTTTTTCATGTATATTTTCAGGGACATTATGGATAGAGAGGTCACAGTTATTTTTTGTATGTTGTTCCGTTTAAACCATGACCAATAAATCCCGTAGACATTTATGTGTATACATATAGCTATGTACATACATACATACATACATACAATCATGCATATTTTCAGGTAAATTATGGATAGAGTGTACACAGTCCTAATACTTATAACCTTCATTTGTATACATATAGCTATGTACTTACATACATACACACACACACACACACACATATATATATATAGAGGTGTGTTTGTGTGTATGCATATATGTATGTATGTATGTATGCATGTGCATGTATTTGCAGGCAGTTTTGTAAGCCGATGCATCTAATTTAAAAAGAAAGATGAAAAAAAGTCACGTTCTCCGTAAACCTGTTCTTTGTAATGAGTATTTTTCTCATGGGGGGAGAAGACATGGGGAAGATAGTTATGAATTTTTGCCAAAAATAAAAAAAAGGGATATTAACAGAAAGACCGGAAGCAGGAGGGGAGAGATAAGAGAAATATGGAAATGATGTTTTTATCAGATATTTATCCTTTTTTGTTCTTTGCATTCCATGGAAACGTATATATTACAGACTACCTGAGTGAGAGAGAGAGAGAGAGAGAGAGAGAGAGAGAGAGAGAGAGAGAGAGAGAGGAAAAAATGAAGGACTACCTGAGAGAGAGAGAGAGAGAGAGAGAGAGGAGAGAGAGAGAGACAAGGGTGAAAATTTTAAGAAATACCTCAGAGAGAGAGAGAGAGAGAGAGAGAGAGAGAAGGGAGAAAATTTTAAGGAATACCCCAGAGAGAGAGAGAGAGAGAGAGAGAGAGAGAGAGAGAGAGAGAGTCTTTAACTAAATAGAGAAAGTTGGTAGAACAGAAGGAGAAGCGATCCGCGAAAATAATATATTCTGGGGGGATTAAGTTTTGGAGTTTCCGGCTTCGTTTGTATTTCTGTTTTTTTTTCTTTTGTTTTTCTCTGGATCTCTTCATCTTTTTCCTCGGGAGGAAAATGAGAGCGGGACAGATATTTGCGCTTTTACTAAAGATATTAAAATGGAAATTCTCTGCGAATGTCGTCTTTTACAGTCGGTCGTCGATACAAATTATAGATCTCGAATGGAGTTTCTGTTCTCTGATTTCAATTGGTTTGAAGAATAGCCAAGCAGTTGTCTCTTGGAATTTCCTGGAGAGTCCAGGAATTTCCTGGAGTGTCCTGGAAATTAAACTTTGAAGAATTTCCTGGAGAGTCCTGGAATTTCCTGGAGTGTCCTGGAATTAACTGAAATTTCCTGGAATGACCTCGGGCGTCCTGGATTTCGGCTGTCTGGTTCCAGAAAGACTCGGAAGAGATTCCAGATAATGATTTTGTCGTTTATTTATGGTTATTTGTTTGTTCATTCTATTTATTGGCCTCCCTTTTTTTTCTTATTTTTTTAATCTGCGTTAATCCGCATTTCGGTTCCAGGATTCTGAAGCGAAATAGTTTCTCGGTCTAAGGTTGAATTTTCATTCTTTTTTCCATAAAGTTCCGTCTGTTTCTCGAGAGCCGTTCTGGAATGAGATGATCGATTTGCTTTTCCTCTTGTTTGTTGTTTTTATAAATACAGTTTCTTCCTCGCCTTCCGCCTGTTTTCTTCTTATTGATATAAAACAATTTCACTGTTAATGAAATGTTTGAGGTATCCATTGGATAATAAGAAAAAAAAAATGATTACTGCAAAGCAACATTATTTGATTTATACTTCTATAGACTTCGTCTATAAATTAATTTTCATATTCTATTAAGGATTTAGTCAACTACTACTACTACTACTACTACCACTACTACTACTGCTACTACTACTACTACTACTACTACTACTATCATTAGTATATTTTTTATGGTTGGACTTTTAAGAAAACCTACTGGATTACAGTGGCGAAGTTAGCTACACAAATTTGACATCAAATAACCATTGATAGAATTCTTATTTTAAAAGCTAGATTTTAAAAATAGTTTTAATTTACAAAACGTTGGAGATAAAATCTAGCAGAGAGCAAATAAGGAAGTAATTATTCTCACAAAATAAACAACAAACGTGTACATGAGATGTAAAGAAAGAAAGAAAAAAAAAAGCACTCGCATTTACGCAATATTTTGTAACATCGTACTTAGATTTACGTAAGCGTTCTAAAACCATAATGGTCGGAATATACGACCGGCGTTTAGTGTTGTGGTCGTCCTTTGTAATATTCTCGTGTAAGGATTCCTCAAAAAAAAGTAGAGAGAGAGAGAGAGAGAGAGAGAGAGAGAGAGAGAGAGAGAGAGAGAAATCTTCCCCCTTGACGCTGTTCGTTACACTACAAGAGAGCGAAATGAATTTTGTAGGAAATGCTTTTCTCAAACCTTTATGGTATTGTCCCTCCCCTCTCCCACCCTCTCTGTCTGTCTGTCACATTATTACGGTTTCATATCTATTTTTATTCTCTTCCTTGATTATTGTCTCGGGATTATTGTGGCATCTTCAGTCATATCTACGGTACGTCTACAACTTCTTTCTTTTATTTCTGAAACGTATTTTGCGCGTAACAGCGAGAGAGCTAATGGAAAACTGATGTATAAGTCCCTTCAATAACAGCCTTCCATATCTGCATTTGCGATCATTACCATGATCGTGCAGAAATGGAAACTGATTTTTATCGATCTCTTTCCCCAGTCTCTACATTATGTTCGTACAGTCACCAACCTTTAGCCATTTCAGACCAAATGCGCTCATTCTCTCATATCACAGCCAGCTAAGGAAATGAGGTTTGAATATTCAGCCAGTTATTTTTTGCCATATCGTCCTGTTCCTTAGATAGTGACCTTCCACCGGTTTTTAACTCGGTATGCATCCATCCACGTGTGCAGAGGCGTGTTTAGTAAGGCCGTCAGGGATGACGGTATACATACAGAAAAACAAAAGACCGTGAATATCTTAAAAATAATGAACCCCCTCGAGAAATATTATCCCTAGATAACGACCCACCCTAAAAAAAGAAAAAAAAGAAAAAAAAAGTCTTGGTGGCGTGGTCGGTATGGTGTTGGCGTGCACCCTCGCTGGCCTCGAGTTCGATTCCCGGGCATTCCACTGAGGAGTCACAGATGTGTATTTCTGGTGATAGAATTTCACTCTCGACGTGGTTTGGAAGTCACGTAAAGCCGTTGGTCCCGTTGTTGAATAACCGCTGGTTCCATGCAACGTAAAAACACCATACAAACTTAACAAACAAAAAAACACCCTAAAATACCCTTCGTGTCATCATCTAGGGTAAGGTCCCATCCATTCAACGATCTCCCTAAGTCGTCGAACAAGTTGACGAGCGTCACAATTAATAAAGACGTGATTAGCTGACGAAGGGCTTATCAACCGTACCTCATATCTTTGGCTCAAACACTTTTAGAAGACTGCCGTTATCTCCCTCAGATTGCAATCCACGCCGTAAATAATGAGGATTTTAGTCGCATACTCATTAATAGATAAGTTATTTTCATCTCTCTTATAGGTTCGTCTTGAATCTCGAAATTACGTAAAACTCGAGAGTGGGTTTGGCGTAAACACTTGAATGCGCTACATAGCTTTGGGTTCAGTGGTTGTTTTTGATTGACTCTCTGAGGAGCAGGACTGCTATATGAACTCACACAGACAGAAAAGGCTTTTAAGTGTCGTTATGAAAGTACGTATGCATACTATGTCGATACTTTCAATATATATATATATACATATATATATATATATATATATATATATATATATAGAGAGAGAGAGAGAGATAGATAGATAGATAGATAGATAGATAGATAGATAGATAGATAGATAGATAGATAGATATGATGTATGAGTATGTATGTATGTATGTATGTAGTAGTATGTATGTATATATATATATAATATATATATATATATAGATATATATACACACACACACACCACACACACATATATATATATATATATACATATATAAAATATAATAGATATATATATATATATATACATATATATATATATTATACATTATATATATATATATATATATATTATATATCTATATATATATCTATATATATATATAATATATACTATATATATATATATATATATATATTGTAAATGACCGCACTCGGTTCTGCAGGATCTTTAAGGAACAAAAATGAAATGAAATGGGACTGGAATGACTGACAGCAGTTGGGACAAACAAAGGAGTGGAGCAAAATCACAAAAATTGCCTTAATATTAGTTTATTTACAAAACTTAATTTTACATTTATACAGTTGAGTCCGGGTTTAGTAAGTAAAGCATTTTACATAACATTAACATAATCAAAGAGTCAGTCCAATGAATTTATTCAAGTAGTTAACAAAAACTCGTAAAGTCAAATTATTAACTGGAGACAAAATTAACTACAAATTCAAAAACACTTTAGCTGTATCAAACTAATTCCCACGCAGCATAAACCATTGAATAAATAACAGGCAGCATAAATAATCAACATACATCATAAATGATAAGCAAATAATAACCATAGACAGGCAGTATGAAAAAATAGTAAACAGGCAGCATACCAATTATACAATAATGCATCAGTAGCAAAAATAAACACTCACACCGCACCAAAATAGCGTAAATCCAGGTAGCATTACACAGTACATAAAAACTGCAAACAATCTCCATAGAGATACCAAAGACAGACCCAGCTGTCAAAACAGAGAATGGACACAGACAGACTATCTCCGCAAAACACCGAAGCAGCAACCAACTGCTAACTGGAACAAAACATCCATCACATAGGTGATTACGGCCGAATCTTCTGCTGCCAAACTGGAACAAATCCGTCCCACAGATGACCATGGTTTGATCATCTAACCATCCTCCTTCTACCAAAGCCAACTGGTAAGGTATACCCGCTGCAAACGCCTCCATGGTGCTATGCTGCTGAGGACCTGACTCTCTGCCATACTAAACCCGACTGTTGACTTTCAAGTTAAGACGACAGACGTAAACTTCCCCCAAAGAAAAACAAGAACAAGTAAGGAGGCAACAACCCACCATGGGCTAATGATTGTTCAACAACTGAACGATACCTCACAATATATATATATATATATATATATATATATATATATATATATATATATATATATATATATATATATATATATATATATATATATATATATATATATATATATATATATATATATATATATATATATATATAATAATATAGTATATATATATATATATATATATATATATGCGAATACCAGGCATAAATTCGCACCAAGTGCTTTCGTCTTTTAGTGAGACGTTGTCAAGGCACAATATATATATATATATATATATATATGTATACATATATATATATATATATATATATATATATATATATATATATATATATAGTACATATATATATATATATCATATATATATATATATATATATATGATATATATATATATATGTTATACAGAATTCCATCTAATAAAAGGAGCCCATAAAAACGCCAAAAATGTAGAGAGAAAAAGTACTATATTTTGGAGTTTTTTTATAGGCTCCTTTTTTGTTCGATATATATATATATATATATATTATATATATATATATATATATATATATATATATAATATATATATGTTATATATATATATATATATATCTATATATATATATATATATATATATATATATATATATATATATATGTGTATATATATGCTTAAAAAATCCCAGTAGATGCACGTGACTTCATAAATAAGCGAATTCCACAGGAAAAGGATAGTCAGAAATCCAAGCGCTTTCGTCTTTACTGAGTAAAGACGAAAGCGCTTGCATTTCTGACTATCGCTTTCCTGTGGGATTCGCTTATATATATATATATATATATATATATATATATATATATATATATATATATATATATATATATATATATAGTGTATATGAATATATGTGTATGTGTGTTGTTATGTACACCCAGCACATCAACATTTAGCATTTCACAAACCCATATTCAACCACGAATCTTACGCCACTATAACAAGCTCTTCACCTTAAGCAATCGTGTAGTAAATCCCTCCCCATTTTACGTCGCTGCTTTTTGTTAGACGCGAGTAGATGAATTACGCAGGCGCTTGTGTTTGCCGTTAACAACCCTGCAACTTATGCAACGAGGGCAATAACTGTCTTCACTACGGATATATCGCGGGAGTAGGAGGTAGTAGTCCTTGGAGCGCCGTTTCGGGAGATCTGTTGAGAAGGCCGTTTTACCCATTGAATGTCGCGCGAGAAGCGCCCCTCTTGCCCGGGAGCAGCGCCTTATATATGTATCTCTGGTATTCGAATATAATAGAGAATTCAAATTCACGCTCGCGCAGAGATGATTTCCAAGGATTTCAGGAATACGTTTAAGAAAATGCCATTTTTTCTTAAAGATTTTTCCTTATATATACATATATATAAATGTATATATATAAATATATATATATATATATATATATATATATATATATATTTATATATATGTGTATATATGTATATATATATGTATAAGAACTTATCACATTATTGCTAATTGTTACTTTTGTATACTGTATCTTAACAAATTTATCTGCGTGTTTTTTTAACGTTTTTTCGTGATATTCTTGGCAATCGCCTGTACCTGGGTGTGAATATATATATATATATATATATATATATATATATATATATATATATATGTATATATATATATGATATATATATATATATATATATATAATTATGTATATATATATATATATATATATATATATATATATATATATATATATATATATATATATATATATATATATATATATATATATATAATATATATATATATACGCAGAGGTTGACTGTACAGAGAAACCACCACATGATCACTGATAGAGTTAGAAAAAGAAGAAGAAGGGGGAGGAGGAGGACGAGTGACGAACTGGGAATAAAACAAAGTAAAAGGTGAATAAGAAGAGTGAATAAGCTATTAGAAAATATAGGAGAGAAATGGAAGCCGGCGATGAAAGGTAAAAAAAAAAGAGAGAGAAGGTATTCGATAAAGCTCATCCGAAAGAAAAGAGAGAAAATGCGATGAATATTCATCCTCACCTAAAAATAAAAGGAAAAAAGAAATTAAAATTTGATTACTCCAGAAAATAGAAGAATCAAGGAAGGACTTAATCCGAGTTCTTTATAGTCACTATATTTTTTCTTTTCCTTTTTGGGATTTTTCAGAATCCTGCAGGAGACTCTAATAAAGATTTAAAGGGGGATTTAGGAGGAAAGCAACTCCTCACACCTTAATAAAATTCTTAAAAAAACTCTAAAAGATAGATATAAAATAGCGTATACTTTTGTATCGTCTTTTTAAAGTGTCATATATGAATACTGATTCGCAATGAGGATTAAAAAAAATAAATAAATAATCTATCTATCTCTCGGTGGTCTCGGTATAATGCTGTATGAGCCGCGGCCCATGGAACTTTACCCATGGCCCGTTGGTGGCCTGGCCTAAATCGTTACCAGAAGCACGATTATGGCTAACTTTAATCTTCGATCAAATAAAAACTACTGAGTCTAGAGAGCTGCAATTTGGTATGTTTGATGACTGGAGGGTGGATGATCAACTTACCAATTTGCAGCCCTCTAGCCTCAGTAGTTTTAAAGATTTGAGGGCGGACGGAAAAAGTTCCGGTAGAAAAAAAGCCGGTACAATAGTTTGCTTTTCAGAAAACTGAAAAGGTGATAATATATAGTAGACAATTTTGTCGTCTTTGTAAGTTTCATGCCGTAAATATTATTTTGTAGAGATAAAAAAAAACTTATTTTGTCACAAAAATGGGTGTATCTTCAGACCTGGATTTTAAGATTCTAGAAAAAAACCCAAAAAACTATTATTTTGTCACAAAGATGGGTATATCTTCAGACCAGGAGAATAAGATTCTAGAAAAAAACTATTATTTTGTCCCAAAAATGGGTATATCTTCAGACCAGGAGAATAAGATTCTAGAAAAAAACTATTATTTTGTCCCAAAAATGGGTATATCTTCAGACCAGGAGAATAAGATTCTAGAAAAAACTATTATTTTGTCCCAAAAATGGGTATATCTTCAGACCTGGAGATTCAGATTCTAGAATAAACCACAAAAAACTATTATTTTATCACAAAAATGGGTATATATTCAGACCAGGAGAATAAGATTCTAGAAAAAACTATTATTATGTAAAAAAAAAATGGGTATATCTTCAGACCTGGAGATTAAGATTCTAGAAAAAACCCAAAAAGCTATTATTTTATCACAAAAATGGGTATATCTTCAGACCAGGAGAATAAGATTATTTTGTCACAAAAATGGGTATATTTCTGACCTGGAGATTCAGATTCTAGAAAAAAACCCCAAAAACTATTATTTTATTACGAGAATAAGATTCTAGAAAAAAAAGCTATTGTTATGTAAAAAAAATGGGTATATCTTCAGACCTGGAGATTCAGATTCTAGAAAAAAACCAAAAAACTATTATTATGTCACAAAAATGGGTATATCTTCAGACCTAGAGATTAAGATTCTAGAAAAAACCCAAAAAGCAATTATTTTATCACAAAAATGGTTATATCTTCAGACCTAGAGATTAAGATTCTAGAAAAACCCAAAAAACTATTATTTTATCACAAAAATGAGTATATCTTCAGACCTAGAGATTAAGATTCTAGAAAAACCCAAAAAACTATTATTTTATCACAAAAATGAGTATATCTTCAGACCTGGAGATACAGATTCTAAAAAAACCCCAAACAACTATTATTTTATCACAAAAATGGGTATATCTTCAGACCTGGAGATTGAGATTCTAGAAAAAACCCCAAAAACTATAATTTTATCACAAAAATAGTTATATCTTCAGATCTGGAGATTCAGATTTAAAAAAAAAGAAAAAAAAATTCAAACAAACTCATTTTGTCACAGAAATGGGTATATCTTCAGACCTGGAGATTAAGATTCCAGAAAAAAACCCAAAAAACTATAATTTTATCACAAAAATGGGTATATCTTCAGACCTGGAAATACAGATTCTAAAAAGAAGACTCAAAAAACTATTATTTTGTCACAAAAATATGTATATCTTCAGACCTGGAGATTCAGATTCTAGAAAAAAAACCAAAACTATTATTTTGTTACAAAAAGGGTTATATTTTCACACCTGGAGATTAAGATGTCGCTACTTAATTTTTGAATTTTGGAGCAAAAAAGAATAAGCAATGAAAAAACCTTTCTATAAGGAGAAACTCCTCTGGTATCGGATAAAGAACATCTTGATGTGATCACATTCTCGAGTTCCTAACACAGTCTTGAATACGCTGCTTTTAACTTGCTGTGAGGTGACTATTAATTAAACACACAAACAATACCTTCTTAATTATGGTTATCAGCTCATTATATATATATATATATATATATATATATATATATATATATATATATATATATATATATATATATATATATATATATATATATATATATATATATATATATATATATATATATGTATATATTCTTGCTCTGCTTGCCATCAGGTCTGAGGTTAGGTTGGGCTACTAGGCTTGCATCTCCACTTAAAAAAACACTAGAAAAAAACAGAAAAGAAATAAGAGAGATATTCTTGCTCTGCTTGTCATCAGGTTAGGTTGGGTCACTGGGCTTTTGCCTCTCTACTTAAAAAAATTTGAAAAGAAATAAGAGAAAAAAAAATTTAAAAGATTAGGAGATAGCCAAAAATCAGCTGATGAAACATTTGGTTCTCCTGAGTCGTTATTTCATTAGACCACTAAAATGATTTCATTAAGTTACTCCTGTCGATTTCTGCACCGGTTATTCCGCCCAATTACTTCTGAATTCAAGGCTTCTAGTAATTGGACGAGTCTGACCAGTTTGAAGCGTCATCAGGAATCTTGAGGAGGTCCGCTCTGAAAAAAGCGATGATTCATCCCTCCGAATCAGGCGAAGGTCTGATTGATTCATGATCAATTTTAGTCGGTGGAGACACACACAAACACACCCACATGTATATGTGTATGATAAATACACGATGTATATATATATATATATATAATATATATATATATATATATATATATATATACATATATACAGTGCATAACATCGCAATAGTCAGGAAGGGACATTTCAACCCTTTTTTATATTTTGGTTATTTTCGTTGGTATGGATACACTAATTATAATTGCGATGGTTCAGGACTAGTTAGAATAACCCATTTTTGAATGAATTTATATTTTTCCAAGCATTGCAAACAAAGCGTGCGTGAAATGACCGTGAACTTGTACAAACAAGTGTAGACTATGATGGAGACCCCACTGTACCCACTCTATATGGTCACCTTTTCCTTCGACCACAGGAACTAAGCTGGTTGGTCAAGGTCTCTCGCTCCCAGCTTCATAACAAACTGAAATATTCTCTTGTCGAAGAAGTCATTTCCTACCATTTTTCTTACAAGACTCAATCACATTAGTGTCTTGGTCGAGGCTAGAACCTATAGGATGTCAATGATTCTGTTTTGAGGATCAGCTGCCACAACACCTACTGTAATATGAGGAGGATCCCCCTCCTTCAGAGCAGATGAAGGCAAGGGAGCAATAGACGCAACAGACACAGTATTAGTGGTATCAGTCATCTGAAATGGTGGCATAAATCCCTTTTTTTCTTTGCCAGTTCATTGAGATAAGTTGTTAATGATGGAGTACCTGAAATGTCCAGTGTATGCCAGATCCCTCTCATGTATTCAGTTACTGACTACTTATTTGCTCTGGGAGCATCATCATCAACATTGGAGACTAACGGAAATGCTGGAGGAACACTAACCTAGCTAGCATTTCCTTTGCCTCCTGAGGGACGGGAATGAATAAATCTCTCTAGAGCAGGAAAGTTAATGTATCCTAGGTGAGGATACTCTTTTAGGAGGTGGTAAAGGAAAAAAAAGTCACCAGAAGGAAAGCTCTAGAAGGATGTGGTAATGCTGCCCAGTGTGTTTTGTCCGTCTTCCTAAGTTTTCCAAACTTTTCCTAAAGCCTGGAAAATCAATTCATGCATGCACGCTGAAACCTTCCAAATAAAAAGCATTGGACTGTATCTCTGTAGGATCATATTATAGTCCAATTGCTCCTTTCAAGAAACCAGTCCATCAAGCCTGGGTTTACTTGTGGAAATGAGGTTGCTGTCATCTTGTGAGTTTTTATAAAAAAAAGTGTTAAATAGGATTTTGGGCATACGTTTGTTTAAGAGCTTTCATTACACAAAAGAAGATTTAGCCAGAAGGTAGACGCAAATTTTTTCAGAAATCATGAGCAAAATAATTTGCCAGAATTTACATGTCTAAATATAAGTAGCCACATTGCAAGAGAGGAAAGACCACCAATATTTACACCTTATGCATGGTGTTTGATTCATAGATATATAAAAGTAGCTTGAAAGGTCATATACTGTATTAAATCTATATAATTTACTTGTCATGTCTTGACAGAGAATCTTCTTTAGTACGTACATAGTAAGTACTTCAGGGAATTGAAGGAGGGAAGGAAGGTTAAGTAATAATCTCTTGTTTTCATAAAGCTAACTTTTGTGTTAGATTATTTTTATTACAAAAAAAAGGTCAATCCGTTTGTGCCATTCCCTTTTCCAAGTAGCCATCATCACGATTGATTCCAATTTTGGTGTCCTCAGAAAGTTCTCGCAAATGTGACC
This sequence comes from Macrobrachium nipponense, assembly GCF_015104395.2. Lineage (NCBI taxonomy): Eukaryota > Metazoa > Arthropoda > Malacostraca > Decapoda > Palaemonidae > Macrobrachium > Macrobrachium nipponense. Next base: position 56,826,466 of record NC_061090.1, on the reverse strand, counting down.
TGTTGAGAGGAGAGAAATGACAGTATCAGCAAATGTGTATACATATGGATGCTTGTGAAGGAATTAAAAACATTATTTCATGGGGTTTTATGAGTACCAGTTTGCAACTATTTTGGCAGTTATGCCATTGAAGAATATGATTACTGATATATCTTGCAGGATGTATTAAGGAGTTTTTATGGACGGATTTTCCTATGATGTATTGATCTCATTGTTAGATATAGTCGATGTACCGTAGTTTTGGATTTTGATCGTAATAGTAACCTGAAGTTAATCTGAACTTCCGTGAATTTCCATGAATCTTGATGTAGTTGGCGCACATAAAATTGAGATATCTGAGTTTGGATTGCAAATGATATGAAGCTGCGTTATCAGAATCTTAGAGGGTTATTACGTTTGAAATCATTGTTGCTTGAGCAAGCATCTTCTTACTTTAAGCATCGGGGATAAAATTACTCTGAAAATTGTGGCATTATTGCATTGTTTAGTTCTCAGAATTCCATAATCTGTGGTTTCAATATTAAGCTGTAAACACTCACTGCTAAAAACCTGGAGACACCAAAGAACCGTGCCCTTCTAGGCATGAATTGACAGTGGCTCAAGGAGCATCCTGTAAGCAGGCAGTGTGCTTATGAAAGCCCTGTAAACAGCACGAAATACTGTAGTTATAAATAAACGATGTTTGACAATTAGCTAAATTACCAGGCTTCTGGTGATACCATAGCATGAACCAAAGGAGGTGGGAATCCATTGAATGGTGACGCGTTGGTCAGGGTGTATGCCCCCATGTCAGGCCAGTAGAGCCAATCGCTGCGCTCCAGATTGGGAAGACAAATGTTTTTCTTCAGAATGTCACAAGAGCAGCAGGAAGGTCCCCAGATCACGCTTCTTTGCTCCGTGTCCTCTTCGGTTAACTTGTTCTGAAATTTTAAGCGTTAATATCCAGTCACTGTTAGAGTTTACATGATGTGAACATTACTTTGCCCATCATTAAATAGTGACGTGGAATTAAATTAATGAGTTAAAGAGAAGAAGCAAGTAAGGAGTTCACCTAGTGTTTCTCCATAGTAATCCTATTTTGAAGTTTCAGATGACATAGGTTCATCTCTGAATTTAGGACAGAGTCAGGGCCACACAATACAGTAAAAGAGAAAAAAGAGGCAACCATAATAACATGGAACCTGCTATGAAACTTGAAAAGTCCCAGACCTGTCATTCATGAGATTGGCAAATAATAGATTTGAAAGTTTCTCCATTCATATTAAAGGATTCCAAACCTCTTTATTTATAGTAAAAGTTTGTATATTTTATCTCCGTGGTGCTCTCCATATTTCATGACACGGTATTTTGTTAATGAAAGTAACGGTTTCAGAACAAATTTCTTTTCTAAAGTAACCATAGAGATGGGCTGTAATGAATAAAGTTGGCCTACAGTCCTGAAGATAAAGACTAATTTTCTATTTTACTTACTCTAACGATGGGCTTCATAGGTTGACAATGTCTGTTGATATCTGTAAATTTATGAAGGGATTTATGGTCAACTTTACTTGCCATTAATCGTATTCGTGGCCAGATGTAGCTACATTTTTAACTTAAAAACAATTTGAATATTATGTAATACCAAAAGGGCGAAGCAGTCCCAGTGAATCAGTTTTTGGGATTGGCCATTCACTTCTCGAGTAAGAACAACAAATGATATCATTGAACTTCTATAACTTTACTTGATGCTCAACATCTTTACCAGAAGAACTACGGCACAGACAGAGTTTGAACATGAGCTTTGAAACTTGTTAACTTTAACAGATAAAACCATAGCGCTGATAGAGTCAGAAGAACAAAGCAGCTTTATAGCTCATTCGTTTTACCATGACAACAGGAGAGTAAATTTCTCCCTCGAAAAGGTTGGCGGAAAAGGAGCAGTAAATGCCGTCGTTGATGTAGTACATTTTAACAACTTGACCATCTTCCACCACAGTTTTCTTGGCCTTGATGCTCGTGGCAAGGGTAAATGCTGATGTGGAGATGTATCTGCCTGGTTCTCCTATTATCTGTCAAAAATGCATACGTGCTCCTTAGTAAAATGATGTCAGTCTGAGCTTTCCTGGATAAATGCTGGAATTGGTTTTTTGTGATGATCTGGAGATAGCTCAAAGGTTAGAGGATACTTCTACTAGATGCTGGGTAGTGTGGAAATATTATGCTGTTTCCATATCACAGGGAAACATGTCATTTATTGGACACATATCACAAACAGGTTGAGGACAAGTTAATGATTTTTTTTTTAGTCCTAACCGGTGCTCCATACTATTATGTAGCACTTGTCAAAGATTCGTTCTTGGTGTATGTGCACGACGGGTTTTACTGTATTGTGGACGCTGCCTAATCTATCATACAGGGTGAACAGAAGTTGATGACTTATTGGTAGTTGGAATCGGCGCTTCGGACGATCATCCAGTATTGGTCAAAGGTTTGTTCGCTGCTTTTGGTTGTGGACTTACTTTTAACCTGTTTGTGAAGTGTGAGAGGCAAGTTGCCTTTGTATGTCTAAGACATGGTTGACTTTAGTGTTCACACACCCATAAATTAAACAGAAAATTTGAAGTAGTGTGAGGTCTCCCACACTGAAAGGGAATGACTGACAGAAAAACAAAGCTTGCCAAAAATCAAATTCAAGGTTTAGCAGTATTCTAATGTGTAGCTTTTCTCAAGTCATGAAAATAATGGAATGTCCTTGATTTATGTTGACATCTTGGAATAGCAGAAAATTAAAGGAAATAAAGTAAACCATAAAAAGTGTTAAATTAACATTACAGGAAATTGTGTTAAAATATGTTAGTTAAGACTGCCAACTTCTGAACAGGGTTTAAGGTTATTTATGAAATTTTTGATGCATCCTATTTGAATTTCAGTATCTGACTGTTATGCAGCATGTGCAAAAAGCTATGATGCGGGAAACTTTAAAAACAAAAAATAAATATAGGAGGCTAAATGGCATTGGTGCAGCTTACCGCAGTAACACATCATAAACCCATGTCAATACATAGCTTACTGTACACATATCACACAGGCTGAAAACAAACCAGCGACCGTGAATGGGGGAAGAATCCTAAATTACTGCTGTGTTTTCGCAAGGAGCACTGGTTGGGACTACTACTAATTCTTTAACTTGTATTCAACCTGTTTGTGTTGTGTGTGTGTGTGTTGGGTTCAAATGTGTTTATCATGTTTTACTGTAGTGTGGAGCTACCCTAAGTATACAAAGCTGAATGAGCCTAGAGAATCCATGTGTTTAAACATATTCTAAATAAATCAGAGTTAATATTAGATGCTTGAAAAAGGCCATAGATAATTAGAATGATCCCATTCTCTGTCATTCAAAAATAACACTTCAATCATAGCAGAAACCTCATTAGTAGTAACAAAACGACAGACAGAGTTGTAACACCTTTAGGTCATTGTAGTCCTGTGGAGGAAAGTATTCATCCAAAGCGGAATTGATGACTGAAGCGAATTTCTCCATTCCATCGCTGATTCTCCCTGGAAACCCACCACCGATATCCAGAAGGGTCAGTCTCATCCCCAGGGCTTCAGCTTTGTTGAATATCTGTGGGAAGTATTCCCCAGTTTTATTCATCTTAAAACTAATGGAGATGTTATACCTGGGCCGTTTTCTGGTCCAATGGGCATCGGGTTTTGTGGGACAGGGAGTAAATTTGCAAGATAATGTTCAAACTGGACCATTTTTTTCCATCCGACAGACTGATTTGTAGAAAGTGGAAGAGCTGGATCACTTTCTGTCTGACAGATTTCTAATTTTCAAGATAATGGTTGGTAAAATTGGGCTAAATATCTGTCTGTTCAATAATTATTTAATTAGTCATGGTTAAACAGGGCCATTCACCTTTCGTGGGAGTAGAAATTTTTAGAAATAATACCACCTGTGGATTGTTTGCCTGTCCTGTGAATTAAAATTATCGCTGGAAAGAATTGCAGTGTTAGTTATCAAGATTTCCTGTTCGTTAACAACCTAGTGGATTATTCCAAGACACAAACTACGGAACTTGGCTGCTATACAAGTTGAAATTGATGTTGACGTTGACATTTTTTAGGAAACATTAACCAGATTTTCGAGGAATCTACTTTTTCTTGGACATGGAGGGCTATCTCCTTGACATTTAAACATATTCAGAGAGGAACTGAATGGCACACAACTTTGCCCAAGTGATAAAGGTATGCAGTCAAGCTCTGATATTCCAAACAATCAAGTTTTAGTGGACATTCTGTCCGGTTCTATGAAGGACATGAAATGGAAGCTAAATAAACAGGCATTTTTTTTTACATCATCCTTTATCTGAAATAGACATTCCTTTATCTGTAATAGATTTTCCCACCCTGGGAGTTTTCAGCGAATGCTTTTGAAAAGATTTTTCACCCCATGAGGTGTTTTGATGACGGCTGGTGACAAAAATATGAAAACATTATGGCAATGACACCCTGTTAACCATTTACTTGCATCTAAGATATCTCATTTTAATCACATATGTTAGATCATTTGAGCGTTTAGCTTTAACTTGTCTCATTCCTCATACGAAGCTTATCCTTATTTACTACTTGGGTTCTTTGTTGAACTTCTGTCCTTTAGTCCATTCACCAAATCTTTCACCTGCTCCTGCAATTTTTCATTATTACAGTGATAAGGTGTAGAAACCGGTATAACCCTGGATAAGTTAGCAGGGCCGAGCACAACCCGAGGGGTGTTTCAAAAAACATGTTTTTTTCCCATAAATCATCGTCTATTTCGAATCTGGGTGTGATCGATCTGCAAGAGGATAGCAGAACACACACTACAATCATGTCAAAACTTGCGTTTGCCTTGCCTTTGTCCTTCCCCCTTTTCTGAGTAATAGTTTGTTTTGAACATGTGTGGGATACAAAGGCAAAGTTATCAAGTAGTGATTTCCTGTCTTGTTGACTCTGGGATAGTTTTACATTGTTGGAAACTCTAGGTACGTGGTATGTGCACATTATGCAAGTTGAAATTGATGTTGACGTTGACATTTTTTAGGAAACATTAACCAGATTTTCGAGGAATCTACTTTTTCTTGGACATGGAGGGCTATCTCCTTGACATTTAAACATATACAGATAGGAACTGAATGGCACACAACTTTGCCCAAGTGATAAAGGTATGCAGTCAAGCTCTGATATTACAAACAATCAAGTTTTAGTGGACATTCTGTCCGGTTCTATGAAGGACATGAAATGGAAGCTAAATAAACAGGCATTTTTTTTACATCATCTTTTATCTGAAATAGACATTCCTTTATCTGTAATAGATTTTCCCACCCTGGGAGTTTTCAGCGAATGCTTTTGAAAATTTTTTTCACCCCATGAGGTGTTTTGATGATGGCTGGTGACAAAAATATGAAAACATTATGGCAATGACACCCTGTTAACCATTTACTTGCATCTAAGATATCTCATTTTAATCACATGTGTTAGATCATTTGAGCGTTTAGCTTTAACTTGTCTCATTCCTCATTTGAAGCTTATCCCTATTTACTACTTGGGTTCTTTGTTGAACTTCTGTCCTTTAGTCCATTCACCAAATCTTTCACCTGCTCCTGCAATTTTTCATTATTACAGTGATAAGGTGTAGAAACCGGTATAACCCTGGATAAGTTAGCAGGGTCGAGCACAACCCGAGGGGTGTTTCAAAAAACATGTTTTTTTTCCATAAATCATCGTCTATTTCGAATCTGGGTGTGATCGATCTGCAAGAGGATAGCAGAACACACACAACAATCATGTCAAAACTTTTCTGAGTAATAGTTTGTTTTGAACATGTGTGGGATACAAAGGCAAAGTTATCAAGTAGTGATTTCCTGTCTTGTTGACTCTGGGATAGTTTTACATTGTTGGAAACTCTAGGTACGTGGTGTGTGCACATTATGCATGCCTTGGTCGTGGCTGAGAAGAATTATATTGCCAATTATTTCAATTTCTTTCGAATGCCAATTTCTCAGTTTTTGCATTTTTCATCAACAATGGCCAGCAGGCAGTATTCTCTGGGGATGGATGTCATCAACTTACTTCTAATGGAATTATAAAGTGATTTTGGATGATAATTTAGAGGTTGCCGACAATTCTATATGGCAAGAAGCCAAGTTTTGTGGACCTAGAGTTCGACCCAAGGGGAATGACCTTGAGATTATTACGACACAAGAGGGGGAGAGAGGGGGTGGGTCTCTGTCTTTTCTGGTGACAGATTACATGAGCTTATGTCAATAAAGCATGACACACTGTAGAGAGAGAGAGAGAGAGAGAGAGAGAGAGAGAGAGAGAGAGAGAGAGAGAGAAAAATACATCTGATATGAGAGTAAATTACATCTTAGTGCAGATATTTTTATATAATTCCATTCTAGGATAATATGAGTTTATTTTCTAAAACAATTGACCTTTTCCTATTTAATTTAGGTACCAAAATAATTCGTGAAATTTTGACTATTTTTTTGGCCAAAAAAACATAACCATTTTTTCCTCTTTTTTTTTTACTTTGACCTCCAAGGGTCCGACTCCTTTTCTGGCAGTCACATATTATAAATAATAGTTTTAGGAAGGATTTCCTCAATTTTTTTGCGTATATAGCGTATTTTGTACTTTTTGTAAATATTTTTGTAAATTACTGTTTGAGACAGAGAGAGAGAGAGAGAGAGAGAGAGAGAGAGAGAGAGAGAATAACATTTCTGATATAACAGTAAATTACATCTTATTGCAGATCTTTTTATATAATTCTGTTCTAAGATGATATGAGTTTATTCTATAAAAAAATTAGCCACTTCCTATTTCATTTAGGTACCCAAAATTTTTTTTTGAAATTTTGGTTTTTTTTGGCGGGGAAAAAAACTCACCCTTTTTTTCTAGTTTCAGATTTTGACCTCTATGGGTCCGACACCTTTTCTGGCAATCACATATTGTAAATAATAGTTTTAGGAAGGATTCCCTCAATATTTGTGTGCATATAGCTTGTTTTGTATTTTTGTAAATATTTTCGTAAATTATTTTTTTTATATACTTATTTTTTGAATATATTTGTAATAAATATTTAATTTGTAGATGGGTATGATTTATCTTCCCAGTAGTGTTCGGAAATGGTGAAATTGATTTTAGAAATTAAAATGTGCAGCATAGCTGCAATTTTTGAATTTTCAAAAAATTTTCTGGGCTCTTGGGTCGAGCTCGACCCCACAAACCTTTAAAGGGGCACCAAAATAGCGATACCTGTGCAGGGAAGGAATGAGATAGGGTAAATCTAAATGCTCAAATGATCTACCATATGTGTGATTAAAATAAGGGACCTAAGATGCAAGTAAATGGTTCCCGGGGTGCCATTTCCATGAGGTTTTCATTGTCTTGTCGGCCAGATGTCATGAAAACGCCTAATAGGTAGAGAAATCTTATCAAAACCTCCCTCGCTGAACACTCCCAGGAAGGGGAAATCTCTTTCAGGATTCCTATATTCACTCCTTTTACGTACTTGCACCGGGTAAATTCCCACCTTTTTAGCCTCAGCAATGGCTCTACTGTAGACATCTAGTTCCTGACATCCCGAACCGACGTGGAAGGACACGCCCACAACATCCAGCCCGAGATCCTTGGCCATGCCTAGGAGCTCCTCAGTATACTCCATGGATGCTCCGTATTTGCTACCAAATTTGTAAGTGGCTTTGAGAGCATCACATTGGATTCTGAGCACCAGCCTGTTAATCAAAAGAGATTTCAAAAACACTGTTGTTTATTTTTCTGTGGTTTCGTTTGATTGTTCTACAAACTCAACAGTTTAATCTTCAAAGAAGAAAGTAAGTATTGTGACACCGACAAACTCAAATCAACAATGAGGATTCATCAGTTATCTCACCCCCGCCCCCCATCAAAGGAAGTACTCACTCTGCCTTTGGGTAACATTTCTCCACCTGCACCAGCTCCTCGCGGCTGTCGAAGGTCATCAGGGGTACGTTGAGCTTCGAAGCGTACCTGAGTTCGTTTTCAGACTTGCACGGGTGCGCGTAAATGATGCGGGAGGGATTGACGCCTAAACTCAGCACTTGCCTTATCTCCTTCTGTTGGAGATGGCAGAAAGATGGCATGAAAATAGGGAGGCAGTCTAGGAATTTATTAATAATGGGATGATTGGTTATTAATATGGAAGAAAATGGTATGAAAATATGGAGGCAGTCTGAGAATTCATTGATAATGGAATGACTGATTATCAATATGGAAGAAAAATGGTAGGGAAATATGGAGGCAGTGTGGGAATTTATCGATAATGGAAGTAATTGCTTGTAAATATGGGAAAAAAATGGTACAAAAATATGGAGACCTTTTTGGAATTCATCTTTATACTGATTATAAAGTATAGATTTTTTTTCGGGCATGGTTTTTTTTTATACATACATACACACACACACAACACACACACACACACACACATATATATATATATGTTATATGTATAGATCTATATATATATATATCTATATATATATATATATGTATGTATGTATGTATATATATATATATGTATAATATATTTTATATATTTATAAATATATAATCATATATATTATATTATATTTATATAATCTATATTATATTATACTATATATATATGATATATATTTATATATATATTAATTATTATTATATATATATATATATATATATTGTATAATAATTATATTTATAATTAATTATATATATATAGTATATAATTATAATATTATATTATTTATAGTATTTATTATATATATCTCTATATACATATATATATATAAACTATATATGGATTATATATTATATATATATATTATATATTTCCCACCTTTGAAGCACAGTCAAATCCGGTTCCAAGGACCGCCATCGTTTCCAGTAATGTTTTGTTGTCGTTGCATTTCACAGCTGAAAAAAAATAGATAAATAAATAAATAAATAAATAAACAAATAGATAGAAAGATAGATAGATAGATGAATAGACAGATAGATAGAGAAATATATGAATAAGTAAATAAATGCATAAATAAAAAAGAAAGAAAGCAAGTGAGAAAAAATGATAAAATAGAATAATTGCTTATACATATAATTCAGCCGATTAAAAAACAAACAAATAGATCAATAAATATATGATTAAATTAATAAATAAAGAAAAAACAGATAAAGGAACAGACAAATTAAAGGATAAGTGTATAAATACAAACCGTAGAAAATTTTGACCCTCGGCATCAGATCACGCCAAACTTCTACCTTTTGTATGATGTCTCCCAAGTCTAAAATGTAGAAGGGATCTTCTTGCCCCTGCGATAAAAAAAAAAAAAACCTATTGAGGCCTTCTGACTAATCTGTATGGTTATATCGTTTTATTTTTAGTTAAAAAGTAAGGAGAGTATTTTGTTGTGCCATTTATTTCAGTGATACAGAAATCTAAAAAGCTTATTCGGGACGTGTGCAAGGTTTAAAACGTGCTAAAATCTATGGTCAAATAGACCGTTGTTTCATCAACGAAAATTAAAATAATGAGCTATATTTTATTAGAAATAATTGTTCTGTACTGTTTAACTTGCACATTATTTGTGTTTTATATTTTCATTCTAATAAGTAAATCATAAATATCTTATCCTAAAATTCCTGTATCTTTACCTCGACGCTAAACACTTTTTTTTAGGCTCTCCCATACACCTTTCCTAACACCCCCAATAGCACCAACAACAACAACAACAAAATAGTTTGTAAGCTTACTTCCTAAGTAAGCCTAAACGGTTTGGTGAGGAAGTAAAATCAATGCATCAACCAGTTTTAGCAATAAAGATGTTTAGTTATTGACATGAAGCTTGATTGATAAGGCGAGATGAGGTAATTTGTTCCATCAATGATTAAACCAATAAATATGAAAATTGAAGAATATTTGCTTCATGAGTAAAGAGAGGCATAGCATTATAATTCATGGCAAAAATCAACTTGATTTGCAAGACTTCCGAAAGCAAGTTTAGTGGAAAGTGAGGAAATCACCGGCCGACATGCAGTCTCTCGAATGACTTCCACGACGGATTTGTCAGTTACGATCAGTCCATTCTCGATCCTCAGGTCATTCACCGATCCGTTGTCCATAGTCAGTTGATCCATTGATGCTTTCTCTGACACCCCATAACTCGTGAATCCGGTTGTCACCCTCGGGTGATCCGTAAAGCTACTTTTCAGCGTCTTGTGATCCGATGATCCGATTTTTGTTTGGAGCTTCCCGTGATCCAGTGAGCAATTATTTGGTATTAGGTGATCCAGAGGTTTGTTTCCGTCCATCTTGTGATCCACAGATCCGTTTCTCAGCTTAACGTGTTCCCTGGATCCACTTCTAGGGGTCTTGTGATCTACGGATGCATTTCTGGACATCAGATGATCCATTTTGTCTCTGTAATAGATAAGAAATCGGAAAAGGTAATTGCTAGTAGTTGATTCTTAAGTAGAGGCAAAACTATATATATATATATATATATATATATATAATATATATATATATATATATATATATATATGTTATATGTATGTTATGTATGTATATATATACATACATATAATGATTGATAGATTTATAGATAGACTATTTCTAGAGAGAGAGAGATGAATTAAAATTCATCGACGCCACATCATCCGTGCATTACGTAGAGAGCGTTCCAAAATCAAACGCCGTGCAGTGGAAAGGAAGCTGTATAACCGGCCCTATTAAAACTTGTGAGAACATCCGTAGGGTAAGGGATGGAAATTACCCTGACGAAATATTCTCCCCCTAAGAAAGTTTCCCTGCAGCCTGGGCAATTTAAGGGTAATTCCCCGCACACGAGCTTGTCTCGTCCCGGAAAAATTACTCTGCCATTAAATAAGAGAGCGTCGTAAATACAAAAGCGAGAGAGAGAGGGAGAAAACACCCCATTTGCATTAGAGAGACTCGTCGAATTCACTCGTGTTCCCCTTCAGCGGGGTATGAAATTCGCCAACTTCCGATTGGTTATGTTTGACATAAAGAGGTGTCTACTGTATTATGTATATAGATATTTATGTATATATATGTAAACATATATATATATATATATATATTATATATATAATATGTATATATATACACACACACAGATATATATATATATATATATATATATATATATATATATATGTATATATATATATATATATATATATATATATATATATATATAATATATATACATATAATACATATATATATATATATATATATATATATATATATATATCATTCCAGCAACAAATGTCTTTTAATATCTAATTCGCTCTACCTCGGGATTGATATATTTTCATATATGTACCAAAGGGGAAGTTTTAGTTGATAATAATTTCGTCCCCTCATGGGATCGAACCACCGTCCAACGGACAGGCACGAAATCAGGACCGACATTGACGTTACCGATTCAGTGTCGGTCCTGATTTCATGCCTGTCCGTTGGACGGGGTGGTTCGATCCCATGAGGGGACGAAATTATTATCAACTAAAAATTCCCCTTCGGTACATATATGAAAATATATTAATTCCGAGCTTGAACGAATTAGATATTAAAGGAAATTCGCAGCTCGAATGATTTATATGAATCACGGTGATGTGATAATTATTCATATCTTATATATGTATATATATATATAAAAATTAAAATATAATATATATATATATATATATAATAAATAATATACACACATTTATATACATTCATATATATATACATACATTCCTCCTCATTAAATGATTAAATCGCTGATGCTTCCTATCCTATAATCAATTTCATTTCTCGAGTCGTTATTGCAAAGCTGATTTTAAATCTTCAGAAATTAATGTCGAATCTATACCACTGTCATTGAAGTCAAGGCCGAGTATTTCAATAAGTAATTATACATAATGTTTGATAAAAGGTGAGTTTTTACTATGTCTGGTAAACACCAAATCTCACCCCTCCCATAATGTTAAATAATTGTTGGTGCCGTAGACGCTAATGATGAAAAATGTGCTCACAGAATCAATCAAAAACGGGAAATATGTAGTACGTGGTTGGTGCAAATAGTGAAATATAAGATAACCAGTTTATTCAGCCGCGAAATTCCATTTTATGAAAATATAAAAGATTAGGAAAGAGGCAAAAGTGAAGTCTTTTTATTTTTTATTTTTTATTTATTTTTTTTTTATCTATGTTTTAGGTTGAGCCACAAAATATGCGTGGACTCTATCGCCCACCGACTCGAGGCCACAAGGCGGGTATACATGTTCCAATAACATGCTAAAAAGGCGATATTAGTGTAGTATATCGGAGTCTTGTAAAAGTTCTAGAGATTTGAGAGGTCTTGCTTGAAAATTTATTTTCCACAAAGCATATTACTTGGTGGAAGTTTTAAAACAAAATTCCTAGACGAAATTTGTAAAAATCATTTCTCGTTTCCAGCCACATTTGATTTAACTTGTATTTTTTTTTTCTATTTCCTTAGCTTGTCTAAAATTTACCATGGAAATTTAAGTTTTACAGAACATTTCGTATGTGAAATTTTAAAAATCATTTCTTGTTTCCAACCACATTTCTTTATATAACTTACATTTTTTTTTGTAACTTCCTGAGGTTTTCTGAAATTTGCTGAAAAAACAAGAGGAAGAGAGAAATGATCTCAGTGAAATACTATTCCGAACATGGACTAAAATTCTGAAAAACATAAAATCATCTTGAAACTATACATAGATTACCTTCCGTTCTTTTTTAAAAGATTATGACTGTCCAGTAATATATTTTATATTTTAGTAATAATTATTACCTTTTAGAAAAACAAAAATATTCTTGCTTTTTAATAGCACATATACATGCATATATATATATATATATATATATATATATAATATATATGTGTGTGTGTGTGTGTGTATATATATATATATATATATATATATATATATATATATATACTATATATATATATACATATATTATTTATATAAGTAAATAATCAACACACATCAAGTGTGGAACAGAAATACATTCTGACTTGCATCAGGACCAGGTATATATCTATATATATATATATATTATAATAATATATTATATATATATATTTATATATATATATGTTTATGGGCAATGTGTGAAAACCAGGTATTCTACATAATGACTAGGGCCCTAGGCAATATATACAAGCCTGGGGATTTTAGGGCAAGGTATGGAATATCTGTGCTGGTTACATACTTTTCCTAGGCATTATATAAACTGTCTGTTATAAAGAATGACATACTAATCCGGCAAAGTGTAAAATGAGAAAGGTCTTTTTAAATAAAATGCTTGAAAATAAAACACCAATTAAAAATTAAAATTTTTCATAATGAAATAGGAAAGTACAATAATGTGTTTAAAACTAGACGAGAGAAAGAAGTACATAGTAAAGCACAGAATATTCTTACAAGAAGAACAAGAGAATCGCAACTGTTGTGACTTACTCGTTGCAACGAGGAAGTGCTAGAATGTCATTTTGAATTGCACTTAATTTTCTTTTTTTGGCACAAAGGCATTTCATGCGTTGGCACTTAATCTTGCACATACACATGTACACATCACGAACACTTGGCCGCTTCCAGAGGACTACACGGCGGCAACTGACCGAGGAGGTATTTCGTGGTCAGGAACACCTTCAGCTCCGAGTAAGTGATCTGTGATCTTGCATGGACTCACTTTAAAATTCCTTGAGCTGTTCCAAGTGGGTAAATCTTGGTTCTCGTCGACGTCAGAAACTGAATCTCGCTCAGTGTCTCCCAAACATGCAACAGGGAATATTTTGTCTGATTTCATCTTCATTTTTGTTGGTTTTTTTGTTTGTATGGTGCTTTTACGTTGCACGGAACCAGTGGTTATTCAGTAACGGGACCAACGGCTTTACGTGACTTCCGAACCACGTCGAGAGTGAACTTCTACCACCAGAAATACACATCTCTAACTCGTCAATGGAATACCCGAGGATCGAACTCGCGGCCACCGAGGTGGCGCGCCAACACCATACTGATTACGCCACTGAGGTGCTCCTTTTATTTTTATTTATTTTTTGTCTGTGCTTCCAGATTCGATTTCGAGTGTCTCCTACTTCGACAGCATTCTGAATGTTGAAGCAAATACTGCACAAATTATTAACCGCATAACCTTCCATTTCCCAGACCCCACTAACAAGATTAGCGTATTCTGTACTCTGCTGGTTGGCCTTTTGGCATTATATAGAATGCCTAGGAAATGTATGAAATAACGAGTATTTCGTGCTTTAACGTCCGATATTCGGCATCGTATATATTTCCTAGGCATTCTATAGAATGCCGGTTGATTTTCACACATTCCCCGTATATATATGTGAAGGTGTATATACATACGAGTGTGTGTGTGTGTGTGTATTTGTGTCTGCGTAAAATCGTAATGACCACGAAAGATTCGTTCGTGCAGAAACTAAAAATCCAAAGCCCCAAACAGAAAGGAAAGCACAAAAGCGCATCACCGTGTCGTTCTTTCCTACGCTCAAGAGAGAGAGAGAGAGAGAGAGAGAGAGAGAGAGAGAGAGAGAGAAGAAAAAAAAAAACAATCGTGACACCAGGCGATGTTCCTATTAACTCGGCCTCGTTTCTCTGCTGGCATTTTCTGCAAACACTTCCCATTCTCTTTTCAACCCGTGTGTCTTTTTTCCATCTTCTTCTTCGTCTTCGTCCTCTTCTTCTTCTTCTCCTCTTTGTCCCAGAGACACTTTCCAGGGCTCCCAATCTTGTTTGCATTCAGCCTTGGGAGGATCGCAGACCGATTCGGATCGTTTGCCCAGGAGCGCTCACATCCGGGTCCCGGCAAACATGTTTCGCCAGAAGACGGGGAGATCATTCGCGCTGGCGGGAGAGAGAGGTGTTTCCCGCCTCTGCAGTGACAAATGGCGCCTCAGATTGAAGTAGAGAGAGAGAGAGAGAGAGAGCAAGGGGATGATGAAGGAGCTGATGATGAAGGGGGTGATGACGACGAAGAGGGAAAGGAAGGAGGCGGCGTGATAAGGGAGCAGGAAGCGGAAGGGCAAGTAATTCGAGGTGGGGGTAAACACCCTCTTTTGCCTCTTGGAGCGATGGGCTGCGCTGCCTTTGGATTAAAGGGAGGGTGGGTGGGGGGAAGGGGAAGGGAGGGTGGTGATGATGGAAACGCAGGAGAAGGAATAGAAGAGGAGGAGGAGGAAGAGGAAGAGGAGACAAACAAAAAGGAGGGCGATAGCAAGCAAGTGCCATTAGAAGAAAAAACAAGACTGGGACTGAGAAAGTACTGACATACGGGATATATTTGGATGGGCAAAATACTCATTACGAATTTTCAAGAAGCTTTATAAAGGCGCAGAGAATTTGACATCACAGTTTTCCGTACTTGAAAATATACATTAGGAATGTATTCTATGTGTATGCATATGTATATGGATGTATGTATGTATACTGTTTAATACCCACTTCACTATGGTGCACGAATAACTGACACTCAAGGGGAACTATGACAGATAAGTACAATTATCATTATTCCCCATGGATGTAAGTTCTTCCTGACGTAATGGTGAAATGCAGAGACGATACTTTTGGCTATTTGCGAAAAACAGATAGTAAAATAAGTACATAAATAAACACTTCTCTATTTCTATAGTATGAATATATAAAGGAATATATGTATATGCATGCATTAAGCTACAAATGTCCTTTATAATCCAATTCGCTCTACCTCGGAATTAATATATTTTCATATTATGTTAGCCGAAGGGGAATTTTTTTAGTTGATAATAATTTCGTCCTCTCGTGGATTCGAACCAGCGCCCAGAGGAGAAATCAGGACTTCAGTGATGATACCGATTCGGCCAACAGAGGTCCTGATTTCTCCTCTGTGCCTGGTTCCAATCCACGAGAGGATGAAATTATTATCGACTAAAAATTCACTACAGTTTCAAGGCCAATTGTTCTCGTCTTCATGTGATTATAGTATAATGCAATGGAAGAAGGAAAGTTGTATACAGTTATAAGAAGAAATAAAGGAAATAAAGTAATCATCTTCGGACGCAATCGAGTTTTGTGTACAACGTATAATGCTGTATAAAACTATCAATTATGAGAGCAGCTCTCCAGTTGCTCACCAGATGCGGTAGAGTGAAGGTACGTCCCATGGCTCCGGAAAGCGCTGCCGGATGCACGATCCATGGCTAACTTTAACCTCAAATAAAATAGAAGATACTGAGGATGGAGGGTTGTAATTTGGTATGTTTAATGATTGCAGAGTCGCTGTAGTTTTTTTTAGATCTGACGGTGGGCAGAATTGAACAGATTTTTCTATGCAGTAAGTGTATGAGAATAATGAAGCATCTAAAAATACTTGTAACAATGTGGCATCCGCTATTTGTTCTTGACCACAGAACACAACCAAATGATGGCACAAATTTATTTTGGAGAGAGAGAGAGGACGAACGAATTCCGCTAATATAGGATTAGGCTAAAATTTGTAACTCGTGTATTCTGTTATTTCACGTAGCATCAGAAATATAATAATATTTTTTTTAAAGGAAATTAAATAATAACATATTTTGATGGGAATTAATATCACGTCCGGAAACACGGCAACGAATCCAGGGACTTACGGAATATTTTTAGTGTCTCTGGATCCGTTATATATAACCAGGGTTCCCCGCCTGCTCTCTAAACCAATCCCTCTCCCCCTAACCCACCAACCACCCCACCAACCACCAAACCACTGGCCCAGCCTCTGTCTGACTCCATGCCCAGGACGTAGTTTGGGCACGAAGTATTTATATTGCTTTCCGGGTAAACTTTCCGATAATTTGTCGTTGGTATGCAATGCCATGGGTATTGCGGGAGAGATGGAATTCTTATGAAGGTATATTAAGACTCTCTCTCTCTCTCTCTCTCTCTCTCTCTCTCTATCTGTGTGTGTGTGCGTGTGTGTGTGTGTGTGTGTGTGAAGTCATGCACCTTCAAACTAAATATATCATACAGATAATAATTACACTGAAATGTGATTCATTTACTCGCTAATTTACCGCCCTCTCTCTCAATATTATGGAAAAGTTGGATTTTTTAATGTCAGAAATTTCTGGAAATGAAGAAAAGAACAACATACCGAACAGGAAAGAGACATGGGAAATCCCTATTATTACCCATATTAAATGAAAGAGAAAACACGCAAGCCATCATAGTGATGAATGCGCAGGGTTTAGTTACGAGTAACTCAAAAAGAAAATAGAGTACTTAGAAGAACTAACCAAATTGAAAAGAAAATAGTTTTATAATGAATATAAGTGAAACCTGGTATTTGCCCAAGAGACTGGGAATGATGATCAAATAAAAGGGTTCCAAACTTATAGATCAGATAGAAAAAATAGGAATCAAGGGGGAACCGCAATATATGGGAAAGACAAAAACAAGGAAAAATATATGAGAAATATAGTAACTCAGAATGTGAACTAATAGCGGTAGAATTTGAATCTGAAAAATTAAGGAACATAGTAATATATAGACCCCCTAATAATATAGAGTTTGCACAATAATAGAAAAATTGGAAGATATATGTAGAAATCACAAGGAACTGGACTATTCTCCTATCCGTAGACTTTAACTTTCCTTTCGTAGACTGGAAAGAACGAATAGGAGATTGTGGTTGTATTTATACATATAAAAATGAGAGTATTAGTAGTGCAGAAGATAAGAGGCAAATTGAAAAGCTATTAGATATGCTACTAGAATACACATTCAACAATAAATCACCTGCCAACAAGAAAGGAAAATACTTTAGACGTAGTATTTGTGAACGAGGTGAATTATGTTAAAGAAATAATAGTTTATAATGCGAATATTTCAGACCATAATGTCATAGATTAACAGTCCATTCCATAGCAAGTGAAAAACAGAGATAAGCAAGAAATGAAAAAGTGGGAAGGATATGGAAAATACAACTTCTACAGTAAAAATATAAAATGGTCAGAAATAAATGAAGAATTAAACAAAGATTGGATAAACATTTTCGTAAGTGATGACATAAGGGTAAATACGGAGATATTATATAATATTAAGAAAATAGTTTGATAATTATATACCGAAGAAGAAAAGTAAACATCAGTCATGCATACCAAGAGACAGAAGGATCTTGTTCCAGAAAATCAGAAAGTGGAAAAAAGGTCTTGCAAAAGAAAAAAAATGCATGGAAAGTTATAGAACTAAAATGTAAGATAGAAAATGCAGAACAAAAGATTATACAATCAAAAGAAAATGAGAACGGGACTTGGAAGAAAAAACCCTAGTAAATATCAAGCAAAACCCCAAACTATTATACTCGTTTGCAAAAAAGATGAATAAAAGAAGAATAGAAATAGGCCCTCTGAGAATTGAAGGGAGATTAACGAATGAAAAAAAGGAAATATGCAACATATTGTCAGAACAATATAAGAGAGAATTCACCCTAGAATTTGATAATGAAGATAATGATATAGAAGTAAGGGACGAAAATAGTGAATATTTAGCTGACATAGATATTAATGAAGCTGATATTGTGCAGGCTATTATGAAATTAAAAATGGAGCTGCTGCAGGGCCTGCGGGTGTCCCTGCTATTTTGTTAAAGAAAGTAGTTCATTCTATCGCAAAGCCACTTGCAATATTATTAACACAAAGTGTAGATACAGGTAAGATTTATGATGAGCACAAGATTTAGCATATATTACCCCTACTTTCAAAAGTGGATCAAGACTAGAGGCAAGTAATTATAGGCCTGTGAGTCTAACATCACATATTATGAAAGTGTATGAAAGGGTAATGAAGAAAAATATTATGAAACATTTAATAAAAAATATGTTTAATATAGGACAACATGGATTTGTACCCGGAAAAAGTACACAAACCCAACTGTTAGTCCACCGTGAGAACATATACAAAATATGAAAAGCGGAAATGAAACAGATGTGGTTTATCTAGACTTTGCAAAGCTTTTGACAAGGTAGATCATAATATATTAGCGAAGAAAATTAGAAAACATAATATAGTGGATAAAGTAGGAAGATGGTTAAAGAATTTTTACACAACAGAAGACAGATAGTTATTGCAAACGATGAGAAATCGGATGAAGCTAAGGTAATATCTGGTGTGCCACAAGGTACGGTGTTAGCTGCATTACTGTTTGTTATTATGATTGCAGACATAGATAGTAAGGTTAAGGACTCGGTAGTGAGTAGTTTCGCCGATGACACAAGAATAAGTAGAGAAATTACTTGTGATGAAGATAGGAACGCGCTACAAAGAGACCTTAACAAAGTATATGATTGGGCAGAGGTAAAATAGGATGGTATTTAACTCTGGTAAATTTGAATCAATAAATTATGGAGACAGAGAAGGAAAGCTATATGCATATAGTCGGTACCTAATAATGAGACAATCACAAATAAGGAGCAGTTAACCCTCTTACGCCGATTGGACGTATTAAACGTCGAGTCAAAATGTCTCCCGTATGCCGATTGGACGTATCATACGTCGGCTCAAAAAAGTTTTTTTAAAAATTCGCGGGAAAATACTTATAGGCCTACCAGCCGAAAACTTTTGTATCACGCGCCTTGGGGGATGCTGGGAGTTTCACGGATCAAGGCGTTGTTTTGTTTACAATCGCTACGCAGGCGCGCAAGCGCGAATTTCTTTCTTATCGCACTAAAAAGTATCAGTGACACATCTCGGAAATTATTTCGTCACTTTGACATAATTATTGCACCATTTTAAATTATCCTTTACATGAAGTATTATATATGAAAATGTGCGCAATTTCATGCACAATACAACTAAAAAATACTCATGATTGTAGCTTTTATCAATTTTGAAATATTTTCATATAAATAACGATAAGTGCAAAAATTTCAACCTTCGGTCAACTTTGACTCTACAGAAATGGTCGAGAAACGTAATTGTAAGCTAAACTTCTATATTATAGTAATATTCAATCATTTGCCTTCATTTTGCAACAAATTGGACGTCTCTAGCACAATATTTCGATTTATGGTGAATTTATGAAAAAACTTTTTCCTTACGTTCGTGCGATAACTCTTCCGATAAATTTTTTCGTGCGATTGTCCTAATGTTTGCACCCTTTTAAATTTGCCGTTACATAAAGTTTTATATATGGTAAATGTGCGCAATTTCATGCACAATACAACAAAAGACAACCCATGGTTGTAGCTTTTATCAGTTTTGAAATATTTTCATATAAATAACGTTAAGTGCAAAATTTCAACTTTCGGTCAGCTTTGACTCTACCGAAATGGTCGAAAAACGCAATTGTAAGCTAAAACTCTTATATTCTAGTAATATTCAATCATTTACCTTCATTTTGCAACGACTTGGAAGTCTCTAGCACAATATTTTGATTTATGGTGAATTTATGAAAAAAAAAAAAAAAATTACGTTCGCGCGGTAACTCTTCCGAAAAAATCAGAATTTTTTTGTGCGATTGTCGAAATGTTTGCACCATTTAAAATTAGCTGTTTCATAAAGTTTTATATATGAAAATGTGCGCAATTTCATGTAGAATACAACTAAAAATGATTGAAGGTTGTAGCTTTCTCTTTTTTTCGAAATATTTGCATATAAATCACGATAAATAGAAAAAAAACCACGTTCGGTCAAATTTGACTCTACCGAAATAGTTGAAAAACGCAATTGTAAGCTAAAACTCTTACGGCCTAGTAATATTCCGTCATGTTTCTTCTTTGAAACAAATTTGAAGTCTCTAAAACAATATTGTGATTTATGGTGAATTTTTGAAAAATATATTTACCTTCACTCCGCGCGCCGATTCGCGGCCGCAAGTCTCCGAAATACGTACATGGCATTATCCTAATATTTGCTCCTTTTCATATTAGCCTTTTTATAGAGTTTCATATATCAAAATGTGCGAAAATTCATGAAGAATACAATAAAAAATAATTGAAGGTTGTAGCTTTTTCCATCTTCGAAATATGTGCATATGAAAAAATATATATATTAAAATTTCGACATTCGGTCAAATTTAACTCGTCCGAAATGGTCGAAATCTGCAATTCTAATCTAAAACTCTTACAGTATCGTAATATTCAATCATTTTTCTTAATTTTGAAACAAATTGGAAGTCTCTAGAACATTATTTAGAATTACGGTGAATTTTTGAAAAAAATATTTTTTTGCGTCCGCGCGTTACGAATTCGTACATCATTTTGTGATAATATTTTTCCGGTGTTACTTTTATTGTTTTACAATGTATTATATATCAAAATGATCGCAATTTAGTGTAAAATACCAACGCAAAAAAAAAAAGTAACTGTTAGCTTTGACCGTTTTCTGCACAGCGTGATTTGAATACAATTATGTATGAATTTTTTTTTTTCGCTACCATATATCGCATTATTTACATATGATAATGATATTATTTTTCATTTCATGATGGTTGCATTCTAAACTTCAGGCAATGACAAAAAAAGGAGCCAATAATGAACTCTTAATCTTCAAAAGTACGCGCGCTGTAACTTTTTTGAAAAATTATTTTTTCCACTTCCGCGCTACACTCCAAACCAGGCCCGGCATACGGGAGACGTTTTGATTTTTAGGGCTCCGGCTTAAGAGGGTTAAAGACCTTGGTGTGATGATGAATAGGAACATGTTATGCAATGATCAAATAGCAATTCTATTGGCAAAATGTAAAGCAAAAATGGGAATGTTGTTACGGCACTTCAAAACAAGAAAAGCTGAACACATGATTATGCTTTATAAAACATATGTTCGTAGTCCACTTGAATACTGCAATATGATATGATACCCACACTATCAAAAAGATATTGCACAAATAGAGAGTGTACAAAGGTCCTTTACAGCTAGAATAGAAGAAGTTAAGGACCTTGACTACTGGGAAAGACTACAATCCTTAAATTATATAGTCTAGAAAGGAGAAGAGAATGCTAAATGATAATTCAGGCATGGAAACAGATAAAAGGAATAGTCGAAAACATCATGGAGCTAAAAATATCAGAAAGAGCAAGCAGAGGTAGATTAATAGTGCCAAAAACTATACCAGGAAAATAAGGAAAGCACACAAAACATTAATCCACTACACACCAGCATCGATAATGCAGCGTCTATTCAATGCGTTGCCAGCTCATCTGAGGAATATATCAGGAGTGAGCGTAGATGTAAGAATAAGCTCGACAAATATCTAAGCTGCATCCCAGACCATCCAAAATTGGAGATGCAAAATATACCGGAAGATGTGCTAGCAACTCTCTGGTAGACATTAGAGGTGCCTCACACTGAGGGACCTAGGGCAACCCGAGCAAGATGTAAGGTCTGTAAGGTAAGGTCTCTCTCTCTCTCTCTCTCTCTCTCTCTCTCTCTCTCTCTCTCTATTCCATCGTGTTACTCGTGAATCTATATATTTTTAAACTAAATACATCGTCGATGTAACAATTACACTTCTCTCCCTCTCTCTCTCTCTCTCTCTCTCTCTCTCTCTCTCTCTCTCTCAGTCGATCTATCTGTAAGCTAAATATCCCTTACTTCAAACAATTTCACTATATTTTACGTTCTTGTCTCCTCAATGATTTTGGGCAAGTAATACCATCCAGCTCTGAAATATTGCTGCAGTCCAACCTACCAGAATGGAATGACTAATGGCTCCTGTAGTGAAAGGTATCAAATGGTTTATTTAGCGATATATCATGGCAGACAAATGAAAGTCTGCGTTGAAAGATTGCTTTGGAAGAGCTCCCGTTCGGTGATAACTGAGCAGATGTTACGAAATTGTGGAATGGAAATAGAAAACCGTAGGCGCATAGATAATTAATCATCAACTTTGAGATTAATTATCTCAAAGATAATTATATAATTAATCATCTTTGAGAGCAGCATCATTGGTAATAAGTTAAAAGCCACAGTGATGTATATGAGACTATTTTTTCAAAATACAAAAAAAAAGGTAAAAAAAGAAAACCAAAAGCTTTCTAGATAATCATCAACTTGAGAATGTGGAGATTGGCCAATGAAAAATATCTTTGAAGAATGGACGGTTATAGAGACGTAATATCTTTGAGAGCAGCATCATTGGTAATAAGTTAAAAGCCACAGTGATGTATATGAGGCTATTTTTTTTTAATAAAAAAATGTTTAAAAGAGCAGAGAGCTTTTGACTATTTGCAAAAATGGTCCTCTCCATCATAGCTGAATAAAAATATTAGTTTTTCTTGAAAAGACAAATCGAAATTTTGTTTTTTTGTGACAGTCAATTTGTCTTCAAAAAAGAAAAAAAAATTTCATCTAGTTTGTTGAAGAGGACCGTTGTGTAAACGGTCGAAAGCCATTTTTTTGTGCTTTTTTGTATTTTGAAAAAAGTAACTTTATTATCTTTACCTTAATTTTTATTATTCTTAGTCTTAAAATAATTTTTTTATTATTTTATTACTGTTATTTTTATTTTTGTTTTACTTATTATCTTTACATTTATTTGTCTGTATCTTATGCATTATTGTGGCTTATTGCTCATTATTTCCGGTCACGGTATAGTGATGCCACCAAAGGTGATCAGTATCGGTATGCACAGATACGTTCTTTCGACAAGCTGAAGTTTGCTTTCTTCGAGAGTCATTAGATGGAGTTTTTTTCTTTGAATATATTCGTTTCGATTTTTTTTTAGAGAAAAATGATCTAGTAAAAACCATTAAATTTTTTTAGATATTTTTTCAGAGAAAAAATGATCTATCAAAAACCATTAAATAATTTTTTTTAGAGAGAAAAATTATTTAGCAAAAACTATCCCTTCTGACATTGTAATCGACGCTGCCATCATGATCCACCGTCTACTTTGAATATAAACAAAAATAAATTCCACTGAACCAAAATATAAAATATATTGCGGGTCTGATGGTTGGAGAATCAAAATTAAATATGAAACCACTTTGATGTCGATAATGCTCTGTTTTTATGGGAGGTGTGGTAAAATGAGCAAATGCGGAATGTCAAAACTTATTTTGATGAAATATTTTGAAATATAAAATGTATTGGGCATTTTAACTCTGGCCGCCAGCCAAAAGTTTAATGTTAATAAATGTATTTTGACACTGGAAGAAAGAAGTCTTTGGTGATGCAAAATTTACAATAAAAAAAGGAAATTCGCAAAAGAGAAAATAAACGACGACTAAAAAAATTCGCGAAAATAAAATGTATAAAGATGACTCTGAACTAGAAAACATATTTGTTTAAAATCGTAAAACTTTGGAAAATGATGTAGAATTTTAGAATAATGGTCACATGAAAGCGGGAATGGATTCCGTCTGCCTTAGTAATAAAATATAATGAAGGCAAAATACAAAAAGTCAAAAGCAAATATCAGTTTATTAGGCACCCTTCTGGAAGTAAATCTCTCGATAAAATAATGACGAGATATTATCCCAATAATCCATATTATCGTGAAGATGTTTTCACTTAAATGATTGATACCTCTTATGGATTTTCATTGATTTAATCAACGTGCTAAAAAGGATTCGTAGACTTATTGGGAAACGATAAAAATGAAAAAGATTACATCAATCAAAACCTTTAGTGTGCTAGGAGACTCAGTGGCCAACCAGAAGTGTTGGCACGACTTACTGGCCCGTGGGGATTGTTAAGCACGATAAATGGCATATCATAAAGTATTAAAAAGATTAAGTGGCTGAGAAATGATAAAAAAATAGCGGCTTACGAAAAGCACAGTGCTTTGACAACATACAATACAAAACAAGGGATGGCCTACAATACAGTGTTAAAATTAAAAAGATTAAGTTGCTAAGAATTAATCAAACATATATAAGAGTGACTTAGGAAAAGGGCAGTGCTTTGAAAACAAGGGATGTCCTACAATAAAGCGATAGAATTAAAAAGATTAAGTCGCTAAGAATTAATCAGACATTTATAAGAGTGGTTTAGGAAAAGCACATTGCTTTGGAAACATGAAACACCAAACGAAAACTGAAGGAAGACAAGCAATGTACGTGTCAGGCTTAATTAAGCCTGATTTTCATCGTCTTCACGGCTAAGTTCCACAACCAAGTACCTCGACTTCCTTAGTTATATAATGACGATTTGTAAACTAATGTGGGCTGATTCCTTATGCAAATTGGCCAAGTGTGAAACTGCGACGAGACTGGTACCAATTGGGGTTTCATTTCCATGCAGAGTAGCCGTTTGTGTTTTCCAGTAATCTGGAAAAAAACCTGGATTAGTCCCCCTCCCCACTCCCTTCCCACCAAGCGATTCGATATTCCTTAGTTCTTATGACTTTCGATTTTTGTTTATATATTATTTATTTATTTATTTTTTTGAAATTCTGAGACACAGACTGCGGGATTTTTGTTTGTTTTGGTTTAGTGATGGTCTACTTTCCCTCTCCCCTTCCCCCAACAAACCAGACCCCTCTCCCTACCCCCACCCCCGAAAAAAAAAGTCTCACCTTTGAACTATTTCCACACCGAAGTAACATTTCAGTTTCTACAGCAAAATGTTTTGTGGAAGTTACCTCAAGTGATTTTCGTGGAAAAATGATTTCGGAGAAGAAACGGTAATTTTTTTTCTAAATTGTGCCAAGTGTTTAGAAAAAAAGCGAAATTTTAGCACCCACAGAAGAAACAAGTAAATAGCAAAATATATTTTGCGCCGACGGCTTTTTCCCAAATTGCGCGAAATGTTTGAAAAAATTAAAAGAATGAAAAATAAGATGGGTTTGATGACCCGGTCGGTCTCTTTTGATGTTAGCAGCAGGACGCTGTCTAAACACGAGGGTGCCTAGTTCCTGCAATCAAATGAATCCTCTTTTTCTCTGAATCGCCGGGAAGCGAGAGAGAGAGAGAGAGAGAGAGAGAGAGAGAGAGAGAATTCTGGTCAAAGGCGAAGGACAAAAGACATTCGGCGTCGAATTGCTTGTTCTTTGAGTCGATCAAATTATTTCTGTTGCAGGGCTAGAATCACCCTGTTGAAATAAAAAAGGAGTAAAACTTGTGGTTTTTTATTTGTACGAACAATGATCAATATCTGATGCATTCCGAAAAAAAAAACAGCAGATAGTTTGGAGAAGCGAAATGTATACGTATTGTTTTCATAGTCTCCAAGGGATTGAAAAATACCCTTTTGACATTTGAGTTTTCAAGTGTCGTTAAAAAAGAAAGGGGAAAAAAAAGGACTCAAGCCTTTGTAGCGGATTTGATGCATTGAATCTGTAGTTTCCATTACGAAATCGACGGTTCCAATCGCGCACGCAGACGCAGTTCTTCAGATCCGGGTGGAGAAAAATGGAAGGAATTGCCTTTAGTCGGAATGGGAATGGGAAAATTGCATTCATGGCTACTCGCTTGCGCATGCAGATGTTCGGAGTTACCTTTGTTTTCTTGCTTGCTTATTTACTTCGCTATGTGTTTTTTTTTTTTCTAATTCTCTCTCTTCCTTTGCCAGTTCGTTACATATCATCATCACTACCTGGAATTGCAAAAAGTTAATTCTTGTAGAAATTCCTGAGGTATCTCAAGTTTGTTCGTTTGTGCGTTTACTTACAAAACACTTTTATCGAAGGTCACATTTTCGTTCTGACCTGTAAAACAAGGTCACATTTTCGTTCTGACCTGTAAAACAAGGTCACATTTTCGTTCTGATCTGCAAAACAAGGTCACAATTTCGTTCTGACTCGTGAAGTAGGGTCACATTTTCGTTCTGACTCGTAAAACAAGGTCACATGTTCGTTCTATCTCGTAAAACAAGGTCACATTTTCATTCTGACCTGTAAAACAAGGTCACATTTCCGTTCTGACCTGTAAAACAAGGTCACACTTTCGTTCTGACCTGTAAAACAAGGTCACATTTTCGTTCTGATCTGCAAAACAAGGTCACAATTTCGTTCTAACTCGTGAAGTACGGTCACATTTTCGTTCTGACTCGTAAAACAAGGTCACTTGTTCGTTCTGACTCGTAAAACAAGGTCACATTTTCTTTCTGACTCGTAAAACAAGGTCACATTTTCTTTCTGACTCGTAAAACAAGGTCACATTTTCTTTCTGACTCGTAAAACAAGGTCACCTTTTCGTTCTGACTCGTAAAACAAGGTCACACTTTCGTTCTGACTCGTAAAACAAGGTCACATTTTCGTTCTGACTCGCAAAACAAGGTCACATTTTCTTTCTGACCTGTAAAACAAGGTCACCATTTATTTCTGAACGCGTAAAACAAGCGTCACATTTTTCGTGCTGACTCGAAAACAAAGTCACCATGTCGTTCTGACTCGTAAAAACAAAGCGTCACATTTTCGTTCTGACTCGTAAAACAGGTCACATTTTCTTTCTGACTATAAAACAACGGTCACATTTTCTTTCTGACTCGTAAAAACAAGGTCACATTTCGTTCTGACTCGTAAAAACAAGGTCACATTTCGTTCTGACTCGTAAAAACAAGGTCACATTTCGTTCTGACTCGTAAACAAGGGTCACATTTCGTTCTCTGACTTCATAAAAACAAGGTCACATTTTCATTCTGACTCGTAAAACAATGTCACATTTTCGTTCTGACTCGTAAAAACAAGGTCACATTTCGTTCTGACTCGTAAAAACAAGGTCACATTTTCGTTCTGACTCGTAAAAACAAGGTCACGTTTTCCTTCTGACTCGTAAAACAAGGTCACATTTTCGTTCTGACTCGTAAAACAAGGTCACATTTCTTCTTGACTCGTAAAACAAGTCACCATTTCTTCTGATCGTAAAAACAAGTCGCATTTTCGTTCTGACTTTCGGTAAAACAAGGTCACATTTCGTTCTGACTGTTTAAAAACAAGGTTACATTTCGTTCTGAACTCGTAACCAATGTCACATTTTCTTTGACCTGTAAAACAAGGTCACATTTTCATTCTGACTCGTAAAAACAAAGTCACACTTTCGTTCTGACTCATAAAAACAAGGTCACATTTTCATTCTGACTCGTAAAAACACAGTCCCCTTTTCGTTCGGACCTGTAAAACAAGGTCACCAGTTTCTTTCTGGCTCGTAAAAAACAAGGCGTCCCATTTTCATTCTTTTGACTCGTAAAACAAGGTCACATTTTCATTGTTGGCTGACCCCGGTAAAACTAAGGTCACATTTTCTTTATGACTCGTAAAAACGAATGTCACATTTCGTTCTGACGTCGTAAAAACAAGGTCAACATTTTCTTTATGACTCCGTAAAACAACATGTCATATTTCGTTTCGCTCGTAAAACTGGGTAAAACATTCGGTTCTGACTCGTTTAAAAACAAGGTTCACCATTTTTATGGACTCGTAAAACAAGGTCCATTTTTTTATTTTCTTCGGAAAAAACCCCCCCCCTTCGTGAAAACCAGGTCACATTTTCTTTTCTGACTTCGTAAAAAAAGCACATTTTCTTTCTGACTCGTAAAACAAAGGTCACATTTTCTTTCTGACTCGTAAAACAAAGGTCACATTTTCGTTTACTGACTCGTAAAAACAAAGGTTCACATTTTCGTTATGACTCGTAAAAACCAAGGTCACATTTCGTTCGACTCGTTAAAAACAAGGTCACATTTTCCGTTCTGATCATAAAAAAATACAAGGTCAAAACAATTTCATTTGGACTAGTAAAAAAAACCCGGTCACATTTTCCATGGCGACTTCCGTAAAAAAACAAGGTCAAATTCGTTCTGACTCGTAAAAACAAGGGTCACATTTTCGTTCTGACTCGTAACACAAGGTCACAGTTTTCTTTTCTGATTCGTAAAACACCATGTCACATTTTCGTTCTGATCGTTTAAAACAAGGTCCCACACTTTTCGTTCTGACTCGTAAAAAAACAAACCCGGGTCACATTTTTTTATGACTCGTAAAAACAAAGGTTTCACATTTCTTCTGACTCGTGAAAAACAAGGTCCACATTTTCTTGACTTCGTAAAACAAAGTCACATTTTCTTTTGAATGTAAAACAAAGGTCCACATTTTTTCTTTTGACTCGTTAAAAACAAGGTCACATTTCGTTTGACTCGTAAAATAAAAACAAGGTCACATTTTCGTTTCTGACTCGTAAAAAACAAGGTCAATTTCGTTATGACTTTCGTAAAATCAGGTTCACATTTCGTTTCTGAACTCGTAAAAAAAACAAGGTCACATTTTTCATTCTGGACTCGTAAAAACAATGGGTCCACATTTTCATTTCTGACTCGTTAAAAAACAAGGTCACATTTCGTTCTGACTCGTAAAATAAAACACGGTCACCTTTTTTCGTTCTGACTCGCTAAAAAACAAGGTCACATTTTCTTTTTGTATTGACTCGTAAAAACAATGTCACCATTTTATTCGTTTCTGGACTCGTCAAAAACAAGGTCAAGCATTTTCTTTTATATGACCTCGTAAAAACAAGTGTCAGCATTTTCGTTTTCTGACTCGTAAAACAAGGTCACCACTTTTTCGGTTCTCACTCGTAAAAATTAAGGGTACATTTTTTAGGACTTCGTAAAAACAAGGGTCACATTTTCTTTCTGACTCGGTGAAAACAAGATCACATTTTCGTTCTGCACTGTAAAACACAGATCACATTTCGTTCTGACGTCGTAAACAACCAGTCACATTTTCGTTCTGAGACTTTTCGTTAAAACAACAAGGTCACACTTGTCGTTCTGACCTGTAAAACAAGGTCACATATTCCTCCTGACCTGTAAAATATGATTACATTTTCGTTTTGACCTGTAAAACAAGGTCACATTTTCGTTGTGACTCGTAAAACAAGGTCACATTTTCGTTCTGACTCGTAAAACAAGGTCACACTTTCGTTCTGACCTGTAAAACAAGGTCACATATTCCTCCTGACCTGTAAAATATGATTACATTTTCGTTCTGACCTGTAAAACAAGGTCACATTTTCGTTCTGACTCGTAAAACAAGGTCACATTTTCGTTCTGACCTGTAAAACAAGGTCACTTTTTCCTCCTAACCTGTAAAACAAGGTTACATTTTCGTTCTGACCTGTAAAACAAGATCACATTTTCCTCCTGAACTGTAAAACAAGGTCACATTTTCGTTCTGACTCGTAAAACAAGGTCACATTTTCGTTCTGACTCGTAAAGCGGGTCATTTTCACGTTTTCGTTGTGACTCGTAAAACAAGGTCACATTTTCCTCCTGAACTGTAAAACAAGGTCACATTTTCGTTCTGACTCGTAAAGCAGGGTCACATTTTCGTTCTGACCTGTAAAACAAGGTTACATTTTTTTTTGACCTGTAAAACAAGGCCACATTTTCGGTCTGTTTGTAAAACAAGGTCACATTTTCGTTCTGACTCGTAAAACATGGTCACATTTTCGTTCTGACCTGTAAAACAAGGTCACATT
>NC_061090.1:56783485-56788485 GCF_015104395.2 Macrobrachium nipponense | reverse complement strand
TACGGAAAGCACACAGGACATTAATCCACTACGCGCCAGCATCGACAGTGCAGCGTCTATTCAATGCGTTGCCAGCTCATCTGAGGAATATATCAGGAGTGAGCGTAGATGTGTTTAAGAATAAACTCGACAAATATCTAAGCTACATTCCAGACCATCCAAAATTGGAAGATGCAAAATCTACCGGAAGATGTGCTAGCAACTCTCTGGTAGACATTAGAGGTGCCTGACACTGAGGGACCTGGGGCAACCCGAACAGATGTAAGGTCTGTAAGGTAAGCTCTCTCTCTCTCTCTCTCTCTCAAAATATCCCTTTATTTGCCATCATCTCTCTCTCTCTCTCTCTCTCTCTCTCTCTCTCTCTCTCTCTCTCTCTATCATATCCTATATCTCTCTCGCTCTCTCTCTCTCTCTCTCTCTCTCTCTCTCTCTCTCTCTGATTGGGCTAAACACGAACGACATCGTAATCCGTAGAAAATGCAGCAAAGCAAATATGGATTCCTTTGAAGACAGGAACTACAAAGGCCTCCGGTTCCTCATTTAGTTAGAGAATCTCCTCACCATTCGCCTCCTCTGTAGATGAGGAGTTTCCTACGTCTCTCAATCGCCAAATCGATGAGGGGAAAGGACGACTCTTCTCTCGAGTAGTACTAATATTTGCTTTCCACTGATCACACGAGTCATCCAAATTACTCGGACGGTTATATAACCGCTTTCATGTCGGCGAGTTGGAAGGATTTATCTACAGGAACGGACGGACATTATATATATATATATATATATATATATATATATATATATATATATATATATATATATATATATATATTATATTATACTTGTCTGGTCTATGCACATCGTAATTCGTTTTACACCTGCGGATACTTTAGAAAGTATCTTATTAATTGCAGAGAGAGAGAGAGAGAGAGAGAGAGAGAGAGAGAGAGAGAGAGAGAGAGGGGGGGGGGGGGGGGGGGGGGGGGGTGCGCCTGTGGACTGACGACGCAACATTACCCAATGCCTGTCAGAACAGACAGCGCATCGGGCCTATTTGGGCGTTTACCCAAAGAATCTATTAAACGGTTATGGCGTCCAAGAACCTCACCTTTTTTTTTTTTTTTTTTTTTGGAGCCTGGTCTTCCTTTTACTTTTACTTTTCTCTATTTTTATCTCATTTTATCTGCAACCTTTACTTTCTATTTCCCTCACGCAATAGAAAGAAAGACTATGACTATTACATTCTCTCTCTCTCTCTCTCTCTCTCTCTCTCTCTGTGTCGATTCGAGCGAAGCCTCTATAATAATGTTTCCAGAGTGGAATTTTTATAATGAAATTCATAGCTGAAACTTAAACTTACAATATGATCTGGTTATTAGGGAAAATCTTGTTATTTGTATAACCTACAAGGTTTAAAAAAAATGTGTGTAGTAAAATACTTTGCGTATAGCCCCCCTAAATAATAAATAGATAAATAAAAAAATAAATAAATAGAAATAATGTATAAATTAAAATAATAATTAAATAATAACAAAATAAATATAAATATGTATAATAAAATAAATAAATAAATAAATAAATAAATAAATGAATGATTGAATAAATAAATATAAATAATGTATACATAAATAAATAGGGATACTATATAAATAGAATAAATAAATAGATAAATGAATAGAAATATTGTATAAATAAAAACAAATCAATAAAGAAATGGATAAATAGAAATAATGTATAAATGAAAAATATAAAAAATAAATAAATAAATAATAGAAATAATGTATAGATAAAAATAAATAAATAAATAAGAATAATTTATAAATAAAGATAAATAAATGAATAAATAAATAAATAAAAACACTGCATAGATAAAAATAAATTAATAAATGAATGAATAAATATGGATAAAAATACTGTATAAATAAAAATAAATAGATAAATAAATAAATAGAAATAATGTATAAATAAAAAATAAATAAATAAATAAATAAATCAATAAATAATAAATAAATAAATAGAAATAAGACATAATCGAATAATAAATAAATAGATAATATACCAATCATCCGGCTGACAGCCCACCAAGAGACAAAAAAAAAAAAAAAAAATAAAAACACGAAAAAAATTTCAAATTTTAGAAGACGTCACCGCCGACGCCTTAGAGCCGCATTCATTTAAAATCCAGACAGATTCAGAATAGATTTCGAAAGTCGGAGATTTCCATCAAAAGGGGAGAAATCCTCTGGCTAGCATCATCCATCAAGTGGAATCCTTTATCTCCCGGAGAGAATTCTCTCGCTCTTGGGAGGATCATCGGTGGTAAAAAAAAAAAAAAAAATAAAATAAAAAAAAAAAAAATAAAAAAAATATCTGGGCTAAGAGAATTCTATTATTTTCAGGCGAGCCTCCTCCTAATCTATTATGAATCACTCTCTCTTTCTTTTCAAGAATCTCTCTCTCTCTCTCTCTCTCTCTCTCTCTCTCTCTCTCTCTCTCTCTCTCTCTGGTGGGTGTTTCAGTGTGTTTGGGGAATTATATATAAGGGTGAGTGTGCTTGTGTGAAGATATAGGCTCTCTTTAAACTAATACACAGGGATACACACGTTTTACATGTGCGCACACACATACACACACACACACACACACACACACATATATATATATATATATATATATATATATATATATATATATATATATATATATTGAGCTACAAATGTCCTTTAAAATCTAATTAGTTCTACCTCGGAATTAATATATTTTCGTATATTTTTAACCGAAGAGGAATTTTTTAGGCGATAATAGATTTGCCGGCTGATGGGCACGAACCATCGACGCCTTCAAATCCAGGACAGCAGTGAAACCTTAAACTACCCCGCCACCGCAAGAGAATATAAGTTTATGCCGCCTCCCACCTCAAATACCTGTCACACTCAGGTATTCGTAGTTTTGGAGACTGCACCAAACCCCCTCGTCATCGGTAGCGTTGTAGTGCTTTTGTCCTGGATTTGAAGGTGTGGATGGTTCGTGCCCATCAGCCGGCAAATTTATTATCGCCTAGAAAATTCCCCTTCGGTTAAACATATATGAAAATATATTAATTCCGAGGTAGAGCGAATTAGATATTAAAGGACATTTGTAGCTCGATATATGTATAAGACTCACGGTAATGTGATATAACTATATATATATATATATATATATATATATATATATATATATATATATATATATATATATATATAATTTATATATGAGATTTTTTGGTCACACCGTGATTTTTATATTGTCATTATGCTACAAATGTCGTTTGAAATCCTTTTTTCTCTGATGGCTTATATATTTATATATATATATATATATATTATATATATATATATATATATATATATATATATATATATATATATATATATATATAGACAGACACATACACTAGCCATTCAATTCCACTCATACTGAAGTACTGCATCCAAAACAAGCCAAAGAAAAAGTATATGAATAAATACAAAAAAAAAAAAAACCTTCCCGGAGACAACAGCAATCTTAAAGGCGTTCGCCCCTGTCCCTTTATGATCCTCTCTGCTGCAATCAAACGGATGGAGAGAAGACAAAACAGGAATAAATAAGACGAAAAATGAAAAAAAGGGGAAATTCCCGGAAGACGTCCCATGATATACAGGGACGCCGTTTGTGATTGATCCTCCAGAGGAAGGTGGAAAAAAAAAGAAAAAAAAATCGTTTAATCTATACTTGGAAAAGATGGAGACTTGAATGTTAAATTGGGTTTTAGGTTTGAATGGTCGTTTATTTGCGTGTGCGTTTGTGTGTGTGTATTAGCTCCTTTGTTGTACGTGTGTGTACGTTTTTATCCATTGAAGAGTGTTGAGTAATTGGTCCCGTTGCTGAATAACCACTGGTTCCGTGCAACGTAAAAACACCATACAAACAAACAAGCAGTAATCTCCCTGGATTAAATCATCAGCCATCTCTTCTTTAATCCTCACAGCTCTGGGAATCCCCCCCCAACCCCCAACCCCCACCAGGGAATAGCAAATGTGGATTTATTCGTTGATGCATCGCTGGACCAAAAGCGAGTGATGGTAAGCGGCACAGATTTGCAACATCACGAAAAACCAACAATGCTGATTTTTCTGTGAGGTGATCTCAGTTCACCTCACGCGGTGCACTGTAGGCAATGCCTTAAGGGTCTTTAAAAGCCTTCCTTCTTGAAACCTCTAGATGCAGCCCCTTTCGTTTATTTTTTTCCTCTTCTTCCATTTCCAAAGGTTTTCCTCCCGTCACACGTTTAAAGCTATCTTTACTTTCACTTTTTTTTTCCCAGCGGTGAATGACCTCGTAGGTCCCAGCGCTCGGTCTTTGGCCTAATTTTGATATTCCTGTTCGAATGTAGCATCAAACGACTCTGAAGATCAAATGCTTGAATTAAAACGCCATTGGCATTGTGTACTTTTGGTGACATAAAATACTTTAGAGACATAAAATACTTTTGAGACATAAAATTCTCTCGCTTTTATGCCACTGAACAGTTTTCATTTTCATCTCATTGGAATGTTTAAAAATCTAAAAAAAAAGAAAAAAGAAAACAAAGGTAAACGAATGAATGACACAGAATAAAAATCTAATCACAGTCGTTAAGAATCGCTTTGATAGGATGCAATCATGCGTTGGCTTTAGCGTCGCCATTTCTAACCTTTTACACGAGAAAAAAAAAAAACCTGGATATTTTATTTCTTTCCTCAACAAACAAATCTCTCTGAGCGTCCAGCCGGCTCTCGAACAAACGACCAAAGACAGCAAAGGAAGAGAGGAAAAAAAATGAATTCGATTTTATTTATAAATGACAAATGAAATGTATCCAGGAGATCAATCCAGTTAGCCTTTGTTGTTATTTATGACTCGTGAAAGAGGTCCGACATTTTCGGTTATTCAGGAATTCTGTGGAATGTTCCAATCTTTTGTGTGTGTGCAAAATGAGGATT
>NC_061090.1:56765985-56778485 GCF_015104395.2 Macrobrachium nipponense | reverse complement strand
GCCTGTTGCCTCATCAATAACTATTTCTCAGTGCCTTTGTCATGAATTGTTATTACTGTAATTTCTCTCAAACAAAGTCTATGACGAACCCTTCCATGAGTCACTCCTTCGACATCGGACGCACCGGTAAATTATTCCTTATCGTTTCCCGCAAATTTTCGTCTCATTAAGAGGTCTTCATCCCTTCGCTATCCGCCAAACTTGACCGAGACGGAGATATATATATATATATATACTATATATTATATATATATATATATCATATATATTATATATAATATGTATGTATATATATATGTATATATATATATATATATATATATATATATATATAATAATATATATATATATATATATATATATATATATATATATATATATATATATATATATATATACTATAAACGTTGCAGTCATTTCAATTCTTTATTCCTACGTTTCGTAATATCATTATTACATCTTCAGGGAATCTGCTAAACAATAGATAAAAATTACTTTAAAAAATTACTTAAAAATTACTTTAAAAATTACTCTAAAATTCAACATTTATAAATGACAACAATTAAGAAAAACATACAGAAATGAAAACAAAAAAATAAAAAGACCAAAGACCGCTAACCAAACCTTATGCCGAGAAGGCAAGAGACAGAATGACAAAACAAATAAAAGTTAGCTCAGGTACAGTTGTGGGGTGGAGGAGGTCTGGGCTATTTAACTGGGGAACCAGTTGTTTAATAAATAATGACTCTAGGATAGGCAGTTCTATATGCATTGTTCGCTTGGCCTATGACTCGGAAATGGCTTCTTTCTATATATATTTTACAATTTTTTGAATGGTGCTTATATTAGAATGTTCGGGATTGGAGAGCCTACAGCCAGTACGGAACTTAATCCCTACTGGCTGTAGGCTCTCCAATCCGAACATTCTAATGAAACCATTCAAAAAAAATTGTAAAATATATATAGAAAGAAGCCATTTCCGAGTCATAGGCCAAGCGAACAATGCATATGAACTGCCTATCCTAGAGTCATTATTTATTAAACAACTGGTTCCCCAGTTAAATACCCAGACCTCCTCCACACAACTGTACCTGAGCTAACTTTTATTTGTTTTGTCATTCTGTCTCTTGCCTTCTCGGCATAAGGTTGGTTAGCGGTCTTTGGTCTTTTTATTTTTTTGTTTTCATTTCTGTATGTTTTTCTTAATTGTTGTCATTTATAAATGTTGAATTTCAGAGTAATTTTTAAAGTAATTTTAAAGTAATTTTATCTATTGTTTAACAGATTCCCTGAAGATATGTAATAATGATATTATGAAACGTAGGAAATAAAGAATTGAAATGAACTGCAACGTTTCTAATAGTCCACCTTCACGCTGATATATATATATATATAATATATATATATATATATATATATATATATATTATTCATATATGTATAATATTATATATATGTATATATTCATATATATAATATGATATATATTATGTATATTTATATATATATGTTATATATATATATATATATAATATATATATATATATATATATATATATATATGTATAATATATAATGTATATGTATAACTGAATCGCAAAAGTTAGGAACGTGATAAATCCATAAATAAAGATAAATGCCACGAAGGAAAAATAACGAAGGAGGACTGCAAGATCTTTCGACTTTAAAAGTCCTTTATGAGCAGATACTTACATAAATACGAGAAAAGACAATATAGAACAAAGGTTCATATAACTGACAGATAGGGATATAAAGGGATTAGTACCTAGAATCCGACACACTTGGAAAGATAAGAAACCTTCCCAAACAAGCATAAACAATGGGTGCAATTAAAGGTTTAAGACAATCATTTCCACATACAATTTCCAGACAATTAAAGGATTATAGGTGACAGCTATTCGGAACTTGGTAAACAAAAACCATATTCACAATTCATGACAGACATAACATTACAACAAAATTTAAATAATAACTCTAAGGCAACTGATTTTTATTTAAGTCAGTAATTATATCTTTGAGGTCATTCTTAAACATGTTACAGATACAAGGTCTTAAAAATGAAAAAGGCCAGACGACTAACATTGAAATTACAATGAAAAGTAAGTTGTATTAAAGCAGATTCTAAAAGATTTCGTGATAAGACATCTCTGACCATGCAATTACTGAACTATCAGTCCAATTAATTCGGTGGTTGTTTTCACTTAAATGAATGAATAATGCATTAGATTTTTGCCCAGTTTTTACAGAGTATTTATGCTGGCTTAGCCTTACTTCTAAGCCTTTGCTGGACTGTCCGAGATAGAATGAGGGACAATCCATACATGGAATTTTATATATTATGTTGTGGCTTTCCTGGGGCCATTTTTTATTAACATTCTTTTTAGTGTGTTATTATAGGAAAAAAGAAAAAACAAGGTTGACATTAAAGGCTTTTAACAATGGTTTAATGTTTCAAATCCGTTAAAATAAGGCAAACTGAGAATGTTTCTTAGAATTTTCTTTCTGTGTGTTATTTACAGTATAAAACTTTTTGTGGGCTTTATTATAACAAATGTCTAATATATGTGAAGGATAGCATAAATCTTTCCCTATTTTTCTTATGTATTCAATTTCTTGATCCAAATATTGTGGACTGACAATTCGCAATGCTCGTAAAAACATAGAGGAAAAAATTGATATTTTTATATTAAGATGGTGGCCTGAGAAGAAATGAACATAAGTTAAGTTGTTAGTCGGTTTCCTATAAATACTGAATTTACATTGAAATGGTTCTCTATGTATCAAAACGTCTAAGAAAGGGAGGCAATTGTCTTTTTCTAATTCTAGAGTAAACTTAATCGATGGTACCTGGTTATTTAATTTAGAGAGTAAATCACTTACATCAATACCGACAGGAAGAACAGCTAAACAATCATCAACGTAACGATACCACTTTACAGGAATATGAATGATATTAGGTAAGTAGCGTTTTTCAAAGAATTCCATATACAGGTTTAATGTCAACCTTGCTTTTTCCTATAATAACACACTAAAAAGAATGTTAATAAAAAATGGCCCCAGGGAAAGCAACAACATAATATATAAAATCCATGTAGGATTGTCCTCATTCTATCTCGGGCAGTCCAGCAAAGGCTTAGAAGTAAGGCTAAAGCCAGCATAAATACTCTGTAAAAAAAACTGGACAAAAATCTAATGCATTGATTCATTCATTTAAGTGAAAACAACCACCGAATTAATTGGATTGATAGTTCAGTAATTGCATGGTCAAGAGATGTCTTATCACGAAATCTTTTAGAATCTGCTTTAAGACAACTTACTTTTCATTGTAATTTCAATGTTAGTCGTGGCTTTTTTCATTTAGACTCTTGTATCTGTAACATGTTTAAGAATGACCTCAAAAATATAAATACTGACTTAAATAAAAATCAGTTGCCTTAGAGTTATTAAATTTTGTTGTAATGTATGTCTGTCATGAATTGTGAATATGGTTTTGTTTACCAAGTTCCGAATAGCTGTCACCTATAATCCTATAATTGTCTGGAAATTGTATCTGAGATGATTGTCTTAAACCTTTAATTGCACCCATTGTTTATGCTTGTTTCTTATCTTCCAGGTGTGTCGGATTCTAGGTACTAATCCCTTTATAATCCCTATCTGTCAGTTATACGAACCTTCTTGTATTGTCTTTTCTCGTATTTATGTCAGTATCTGCTCAGTAAAGGACTTTTAAAGTCGAAAGACCTTGCAGACCTCCTCGTTTATTCTTCCTTCGTGGCATTTATCTTTCTTTTATTTATATATATATATATATATATATATATATATATATATATATATATATATATATATATATATATATATATATATATATATATATATATATATATATATATACATACATATATATTATATATATATATATATATATATATATATATATATATATATATATATTACTCTACCGACACAAGCAGTAACGAATGGTTCTGTCTCATTTTATCCCGACAGTTGCTATTGGAGGAGAACCCGACCAATTTTTTAATGAATGAGGACCACGATATTAGTCTAATTCATGAGGAAAAGACAAGGCGCTCTCTCAATTTATGGGGAAAAAATAGCAACAAGTGAGGTTTATTATCTCTCTCTCTCTCTCTCTCTCTCTCTCTGGTAGCGAATACGGGCGAAAGTGTTTTCGTTTCTCGCGACGATTATATATATATATATATATATATATATATATATATATATATATATATATATATATATATATATATATACATATATATATGTATCATATTTATATATCTATATATATATATATATATATATATATATATATATAATATATATACATATATATATGTATATATGTATATATATATATATATATATATATTATATATATATATATATATATATATATATATATATATATATATATATATAATCAGGGGGTAAGGGCGAACTCATCGCACATCACATTCTCATCCAGATTAAGGGCAGGAATTCGAAGCAGAAGACACAGTATCCATTTATTCCAAGCTTTCGTGATTCATAATCACATCATCAGGATATCTACAACAATAAAATACAATATATCAATAAATATAAAAATTAAAATTAAAAGAGCTATATACAAAACTTTAATTTTAAAAGCGGACGAAGGAAACTGATAAAAACGAAATAAAAAGTAAAATTGTTAAGAGCAGAAAACATACGTGAACAAAGACGAAATTATTTGTAAACAA
Organism: Macrobrachium nipponense; assembly: GCF_015104395.2. Lineage (NCBI taxonomy): Eukaryota > Metazoa > Arthropoda > Malacostraca > Decapoda > Palaemonidae > Macrobrachium > Macrobrachium nipponense. The sequence goes on along the minus strand of NC_061090.1, from coordinate 56,773,716 downwards.
ATAATTTCGTGGTGTAAACAGAAAGCTTACGAACGACTTAATAGGGCTGCTAATGACTTTCGTAATGAAGTGTTGGACTCCTTCTCGTTCTTGGATAGAATTGTGTTTACTAGGCTTTTTAACAAAAGTATTCAGAGTTTCGTTGATTTTATACAGAGAAGGCATCATAAAAACTGTCTAATCTTGGAATTAACTTACCTAGATTTCATGGCTACAACAAAACTGTTTATAATTTTTCTAAGTATTTTTTATCTAAACGTGAGGAATTCCTTTTGTCTTTCGGGATTAGAATTTTGTCTGCCTAATTACAAACCTACGTTCTGCCAGTTCTACTTGCCCTTGAAACATTATTCCACCGCCTAAAAAATCTGAATTTGTGTACTGATCTCAGCCGTTTACAAAATTGAATTGATTGGTTCTATCACGTAACGCTGTTTTCTAAACTAAAAACACATTGGGCCCCCTTTTTTAATAAGGAAGGATTACGAAACCCTCAAAACTCTGTCCAAGCGTGATGATTTGATTATTACGAAGCCTGATAAGGGGAGGGGAACTGTCATCTTAGACAAATCGGAATACGTCAACAAAATGACCCAAATCTTAAATGACCCTACTAAATTTGAAGAAATTGGTCTCCCTAATTATCAAATCATCTTTAGAATGGAAGACAAGATCAATAGATTTCTCCGTAGCCTTAAGAATGAGAACATCATTAACGAGAACACATACCCATGATCTTTTTGTTACAGGTTCCTCTTTTGGAATTTTGTACCGGTCTACCCAAAGTCCACAAAACCCAACGTCCCCCTTCGCCTATCTTGGCCTCCTTTAGAACTCCAAATTACAAATTGGCTAAATTTCTTGTTCCCCTAATTGGAGCCCCTGACCACTAATAAGTTAATATCGGGATCTAACTCTGAACAGTTTAAACAACGCATTCTTCCACAAGATTCGGACCTTTTCATGGCAAGCTTCGATGTGGAGTCGTTATTCACTAATATACCTGTAGAGAAACGATAGATATAATTTTGGACAAACTTTTTTCCCACCTCCGATTCATTGATCATAGTTTTAGCGCTCCCTTTTTAAGATGTTTTTAGAACTGGCCGTGCTGGACACGGCTTTTATTTTTAATGGTGTGTTTTTCTTTTCAGACAAATAGAGGGCATGGCCATGGGTCTCCTCTCGGACCTACGTTCGCCAACATCTTCATGTGCTCCCTGGAGGAGCGAATACTCGATGAGTGCCCCTTAGCCTATAGCCCCTATCTATGCTAGATATGTTGATGACACTTTTATTCTGTTTAAACAAGACCACGATGCTGAACGCTTCTTAGAATTTTGTAATTCCTATCATCACAACATCACTTTCACAATAGAAAAAAGAACACGAATCCAAGCTAGCATTTTTAGATATTACTCGTAACCAAAGGTAATGACAAGTTTAACACATCTATATTCAGAAAGAAAACTTTTACTGGTCTGGGGTCTAATTTTTATAGCTTTTGTTTTATCAATTTTAAACTGAACTCTATCTACACTCTCATACATCGTGCATTATCATTACATCGGACTGGAACCTCTTTCACCAAGAAATTGTCTTCTTACAACAATACTTTACCAATAATTGTTTCCCTACCCATGTTTTTCACACGATTCTCAAAAAACTTCTAAATAGAAAATTCTCCAATAGGCCAAAGTGTTTGACGTTCCTAAACTCCCATTCTATGCAACATTTCCTTTCTTATATGAAGATAAATTTCGAAGGGATTTCTTGAAAACCGTCCAAAAATACATTGGGGCATCAATCTAAAATTAATACCAAGAACCCTAAAAATATTGGCTCTCTTTTCAGATCAAGGATCGGCTACCGCCTTTGATGTCGTTTGGTGTTGTCTACGAGTACAACTTTTCCTAAATGTAATTTGGGAAAATATATTGGATTCCACCAGGCGGCTTCTCAGGGTGAGGGCCGATTCCCATAGAGGAATAAGTTATAGGACGGATGTCGATTGACAAATCCGGAATCCTCTAATATACGTAGCCATACAATTAAATGCAAAACTGAAATCATCTATGAAGATTTTAGATCATTGGTTATTACAAACAACCCACAAGAACTACTTATCCTCGAAACATTAAATATTAAACAACGAGTTCCTTCTCTGAACTGCAAACAACCGCTGTTTTTGCCCTTGTATCTTTCTTAACTTCTTTGCCTCTCTCAAAATTTTTATGTTTTGTCTTAGTGCGTCTTTATCCTCTGTAATGGTAGGTTAACCTCCAGTATTTTATTCATTTATTATTAGCCATTTTTTTTTTCTTTTTAAGTGTGTGTGTATTTAAGTATGTGTTTTGTAATTTTACTATTTTGTTTCTAAGTGCGTCTTTGTTCACGTATGTTTTTCGCTCTTAACAATTTTACTTTTTATTTCGTTTTTATCAGTTTCCTTCGTCCGCTTTTAAAATTAAAGTTTTGTATATAGCTCTTTTAATTTTATATTTATATTGATATATTGTATTGTTTTATTGTTGTAGATATCCCTGATGATGTGATTATGAATCACGAAAGCTTGGAATAAATGGATCTGTGTCTTCTGCTTCTGAATTCCTGCCCTTAATCTGGATGAGTATATATATATATATATATATATATATATATATATAGGTATATAATATATATATATATATATATATATATATATATATATATATATAATCGTCGCGAGAAACGAAAACATTTCGCCCGCATTCGCTACCAGAGAGAGAGAGAGAGAGAGAGAGAGTAAGAAACCCCACTTGTCGCTATTTTCCCCCCATAAATTGAGAGAGCGCCTTGTCGTTCCTCATGAATTAGACTAATGTCGTGGTCCCTCATTCATTAAAAAATTTGACGGGTTTTCCTCCATTAGCAACAGTCGGGGATAAAATGAGACGGAATCATTCGTTACTGCTTGTGTCGGTAGAGTAATATTATCATGGCCGCAGAGAAGCCTGGGATGATATAATTCGTTTTATTGACGCTGTTGGCGTTATGACCAAGCAGCTGTTATTAATGTTATATGTTGCTTTTGCGTGTTATTAATGATATATGTTTTGATTTTGCGTTTTTTTTATAACTTTGATTTTTGTCCGAGGGCTCTATATTTCTCACGTTCCTTAATTATGTTATAGAGATTAAGACAGAACATATTCTGTCAGTAAAATTCATCCAGTTTGATTATCTAAGTGTCATGACAAAATGGTTACCTGCGAGATTTATATATCACGTTGCTAATCATATTGTCAATATTATGACCACGTACGATATATTTACCATGGTTTTTGACTCTTACGATTTACATTAAAATATAACCTACCCATACCAAAGAAATATATTGGCAAAGATCCTTTTTCTTATTGAGAAAATATTACATCACCTCGAAGTGAATCAAAAGATAGAATAGAATAATTCAAAATTAATGATGCTAAAGTTGGGTTGGTAATAATAATAATAATAACAGGTGAAAAAGGAATTCTCTCTCTCTCTCTCTCTCTCTCTCTCTCTCTCTCTCTCTCTCTGTCTTCTTTTTTCATCTACTTTTCCCAGCTAACACTAAACGAATGGACATTAACATCCTCATAAAAGAAACCGCCCCCCCCCCCCCCCCTCTCTCTCTCTCTATTTCTCTCTCTCTCTCTTTAATCTACTTTTCCCAGCTAACCCTAAACGAATCTACATTAACATCCTCATAAAAGAAACTCTCTCTCTCTCTGTCTCTCTCTTTGTGTCTCTCTCTCTGCCTTTCTTTAATCTACTTTTCCCAGCTAACACTAAACGAATGGACATTAACATTTTCATAAAAGAAACCCCTCTCTCTCTCTCTCTCTCTCTCTCTCTCTCTCTCTCTCTCTCTCTCTCTCTTACCACCCAGCTAACACCAACAGAATTATTATTTCGAGACACGTTGAAAACAAATATACGATATTTCAAGTCCCTTCTCCTTGTGCACCCATCAACAATGCTTATTTACGTTGCACTCGCCTTTAATGGAGAGGACAATGAACAGTAAGGAATTCTCATTACACCTACGTGGTGTCCTGACGGGGTGGGTCCTTGCGGCGAGAGGCTTGAGGGGTGGGGGAGGTGGGCTATCACTTAGAAGCAATTTTAGGCGGATATTTCAACTGTATCGTCGGCCCAAAATGAGTATGCTTGACTTTTACGAGGCTAATGAGGTCCCGGGAAGCTACCTCCAGATTCACTTAAGCCCACCGCAAGAATTTCTTGAGGAAGCTCTTTCTTTTCATTTTTCCGAGCTGGCTGCGAAGGAAAACATCGTTAGCAACAAATTTCCTCCCGGGGAAAAAATGAAAATATAAAAAAGGTACCTTATCAGGTGCAAGAGAAAAGGGATTTTTTTTTTCCTAGGTGGGAATTCATTTGGTTACTGGTCGAAGGTAGGCAAAATGCTCTCTTGCTCTCAATGGGAAATTTGTCGATCAAGCCAGGCCAACTCAGAGCCGGTCCCAAGACCGGATAGATATGAGATATATGAGCTAGATATGAGATGAGGTCTTGAAAACCTCCGCCAAAACTCATTATGAAATGAGCTGTAAATGACAGAAATAGTTGGAGGTTAAGCTCATTAAAAAAAGCGACCCGATTAAGGAGTAAGCTGAGAAAAGGGTGACAATTTCTTTGAGTGCTACATTAGGTTACAGAGAACTGCTAATAGCCTTATGCAGCTCAATATAATATATCCTAATACATATGTATATATATATATATATATTTTAGGGCTTGTGCCTTGTATGATAAGGCGCCCTATGAGGTAATGTTAGACTTGCGATAATCTTACGCTAAGTCGGTTGGTATTGCACTTCCATCTTCAATGGAGTGTCTTGGGGTTTGTAGATCACTTACGAAGTCGGGATTATCTTCTTGTTTATGACGACGATGTGTTAAACTCATGATGATTCGGTGAGGAGGTTCTTGTAGAAAACACGAAGTATAAAAATATATATATTCTTCTTAGTTTACATGGTGAAGATCAGGTATGATTGTACAAGTCTTCTAATAACGATAGCTTAATCGCTTCTGCCAATGATGATGGCTACTTCTGTTCTCTCTACATGATAAAGCTTAGGTAAAGAGATACAGGTCTTCTAATGACGATATCTAACTCTATTCTGCCTGTCTACCATCTCTGTTACAAGTTATGAAGGAAGCAGATAGTAGCTTGAACATATGAACATACAATCAGATGACATAGTTTCATACGAACACACAATCAAAATGAGACACGCTACAGATCACGTAGGCCGCTTGAGCTATAGGTCACGGTGTTTGTCTCAAGCAGGAAGCCTGGACTAAAGTTTATAAACAATTGAATGACTACAGGTGACGGCATGTTATCTTAGCCTACATACTTATTGTATACGTCATCTTTAGCGTCTCTAGTCTGATCACATTCCTGCAAGCAATCTGGTTGACCTCTTTAGTTTTAGTCTTTTATATATATGGACTAACATTCCATATTTTTATTATGTAAACACTTACATATATACATATATATATATATATATATATATATATATATATATATATATATATATATATATATATATATATCTGTGTGTGTGCGCGTGTGTGTAAAAGGAACGCAAATCAGACACCTGAATGATCAAGCAATGCAAATCAGAGAAGACACAATCCCTCCCCCCAAAAAAACATGGTTCCACCACGTTCAAGGCGGACGACAGAAGACAGACTATCTCCCCCAAAGCATAAATAACACACCTGATAAACCAGACCTGTTTCTATGCAACGAAAGACCTTTAGATAAAGGGGGAAACCACCCCCTCCACCCCAAACCCCCCCATCGGACCAGGCGTAAGATAACGACCGCTTAGTGGAGCTACAACTCGTATGGATTTCCTTGTTTTGAGAAGCGAGACCAGCGTCAAAACAGGAGAGAACCCATTCCGTTGTATCCACATCTCCTGACGAGGGAGGTGATCATCATGGTCGCCAGACGGCGCGGCGGCGGTGGCGGGCGGTGTTGTCGAGGTTTTGCGGAAGTGTTGGGGTGTGTTAGGGGTTGGAGGGCGGTGGGTGTGTGGGGTGGAGGGGTAGGGTGGGATGGCTGTTATTTTCGATTGTCTCCCCATCTGCAGTTTTAGTTTCATCTCTTAGGCGTGCGTACAGTGTAAGCTCATAGGTGTAGCTATGTAGTACATACATACATACATTCACACACACACCTTTATATATATGTTACATACATGTGTGTATATATGTATATATATGTATATATATATATATATATATATATATATATATATATATATATATGTATATATATATACATATATATATATATATATATATATATATATATATATATATATATATATATATATATATATATATATACATGTTACGAAGTGCCAAGTATCTGGTTACTACACTTACCATTCATTTATTGTTACCTCACAAAAGCCAGACACCTGAACCCTCATCACAGGTATCAAACGACTGAATACTCTAAAGGCAACAGTGATCCCTTAACAACTTACCAGTATTGCAGAAAATCAGACTAAGTTCATCAAAACAGGTGTGAGGTAATCTTGTAAGTAATTAAATTAATCAAAGGGCATCACTCCATCAACAACTTTAAAAGTCTAAGTATTTCCCTGATTTCAGAAGTCTAAGTACTTCCGTGGTTCTAAGTCACTTCAAGTAAATTGAAGGAAAGCGATTCAATTACCACTCTATGTTTCTACCTAACATAATTATAATCAAATGCAAATATACTGGTTAGAACAAAAACACTTATAACATTTTTAAATACAAAAATTTATTATTAAACTCAAAATTTATAAGTGAAATTCACAATATCAGGGAAAATTACTGTTACTTGAAAACAAAGTAAAGTTTAATTAATTCTTGAATCAAATAAGTAAAATTAAATCAAAATCAATTTATCACAAAATTCAAGAAAATGAATTCAATTGAAATTCAAAAGTGTTAGGCAATAATTGAAAATTTGAAATTAATTCACAAGTGCTAAACAATAATAAAACTTGAAAAGAATTCTAAGTAAATGCAAATTAATTCACAAGTGTTAAATTTAATTAAATGCGCAATGATTAAGCAATGAAAATAACTAAGTCAATTAAATTGTGAATGCAAATGAAAATATAAAATAAAAAGGCACACTTCAATAAGAAAATGAACAAGTGCACAAACAATGGAACAAACACAAAACACAAAAATTCGCAATGTGTAAAAGTGTAAATCTTTTTCACTCAAAACATTGTAACCATCAGTTTTTACCAAACCTTCGTAACCATCTGTTATTAGTTATTACTAACCACTGTTCCTATCAGTTATTAGTTTCTTACCAAACCATCATAACCATTAGATATTAGTTGCAACTAATAAAAATATAACACTTTACCTTTTTGGTATACCAATTTCTTTCTTTGCTGCAGGCTTGTTTCACTTTACCAAAAACCAGGCGCCGTTACGAGACAATGTTTGTTCAGATTCCACAAAAACACTAAATAACACTAAATACAAATATGAAATTCTCAAGTTCCGAGTGACCAATTTATGTTACGTTAATATAATCTCAAGGATGTCGAGAGAGAGAGAGAGAGAGAGAGAGAGAGAGAGAGAGAGAGACCTGATCTCCTTTAGTATCTACGATCTAATGAATTCTCTTCCCTTGCGAAAGCTGGACTG
>NC_061090.1:56755985-56763485 GCF_015104395.2 Macrobrachium nipponense | reverse complement strand
CCTTTATATCCTTTCTCTCTTGCCTCGTATTTCGCTTCGTCCTCTATTACCTCTTTCATTATTTCGTACTCGGTTCTTTTCCTCTCCATTTCTGTCCACTTTCGTTGTATTTTTTTTTTTGTATTTTCTTTTTTTAGGTGCGGTTGTATATTCCCAAAAGAGTCTAGACCCGGAATCCCAAATGAGATTCCAGGAATCTTCTTCAAACTCGGTTGCGCGGATGTCTTTGATGCAATGCAAGTGAAGAGAAAATGCGAGTTGCAGATTGCGGGAGCAAAATTCTTTACAAGAAGAAGAAGAAGAAGGAGAAGAAGAAGAAGAGGAAAGTCAAAGGATTAATCCTAAGAAAATGCTGGGAGCCCTTTCCTGACCCTTAAGACTTTTAAGACCGAAGGGCTAATTACTATTGGCTTGATAGCCCCTTTTGCCAATGACTGAAGACCCAGATATATAATTTGAATTGATGAAGGATTGAACTAGGTGCAGCAACTGAAGTTGCTTTGTTATGAAAAAAATCATACAGGAGGTAATGGTTGCTTTGTTAAGAGCTCGTTAAAAATATACAGGAACTAAAGAGTGGTTTGTTTAGGCTATGTTAATATACAGGAACTGAAGGTTGCATTGTTTAGGGTATGTTAAAAATATACAGGAGCTGAAGGCTGATGTGTTTAGATTATGTTAAAAATATATAGGTAATGAATGCTGCTGTTTAAATTATGTTAAAAATATATAGGAACTAAAGGCTACTGTGTTTAGATTATGTTGAAAATATATAATAACTAAAAGTTTGTTTTAGATTATATTAAAAATATATAGGAGCTGAAGGCTGATGTGTTTAGATTATATTAAAAATATGTAGGTAATGAATGCTGCTGTTTAAATTATGTTAAAAATATATAGGAACTAAAGGCTACTGTGTTTAGGTTATGTTAAAAATATATAAGAACTAAATTTTTTTTAGATTATGTTAAAAATATATAGCAGCTGAAGGCTGATGTGTTTAGATTATGTTAAAGACATATAGGTAATGAATGCTGCCGTGTTTAGATTATGTTAACGATATATAGGAACTAAAGGCTGCTGTGTTTAGATTATGTTAAAAATATATAGGAAGTAAAAGTTTTTTTAGATTATGTTAAAAATATATAAGAACTAAAAGTTTGTTTTAGATAATGATAAAAGTTTAGATTATGTTAAAAATATATAGGAACTAAAGTTTTTTTTTTTAGATTATGTTAAGAAAATATACAGGAACCTAATGTTAGTTTGTTTAGATTTTGTCAAGATATCTGCAGGAACTGAATGCTGTTTGTATAAAATGTTCCATTTTGAGTCTCATGCTAGCTTCAGGTGGGATGAGGTATTAAAAGACATGCGAAGCATTGTGTGGACCTGCTGACTAGGTACACCCTACGAGGACGATTATAAGGGTCAGCATGGAAGGCAGGCTAACTCCTGAAAGTGTGAGATACGGCTCGTGGAAAAAGTGGGATGTATTTTTCCATGTGTCTCTTGTACGGTCGTAATGCAAGATCCGATATCCATTGTTCTTTGTCTAATAATAATTGTTGTCTTCAAAGAAACTAAGTTTTTTTTTTCTTGTCATCAGGATGTCTTTCAAATCTGAAGGGATCTTTTGGAACAGTGTCTTTGAAGCTTACAAACAAACAGACAAATAAACCCACACACACGCGTGCACACACACATATATATTCAGTTCCTATATATATATAATACTTATATATAATAATATAATATATATAATATATATATATGTATATTATAATTATATATATATATGTGTGTGTGTTGTGTGTGTGTGTTGTGTGTGTATTTGTAAACTTGAGGACTGCTGACAAAAAAAAAAAAAATCTCAGTAAAACCAAGAGCATTATCATACCGGCAATATTGCCTGGGTACGAAGGGGGCGTATTTCTTCATGCATGACATTCTCCGATCAGTGCATGGCAAGCAGTCTCATGAATATAAAGTACGGGACAAAATAATATGATGTCGCTTTATCTCTGAAGATTTTCACTCTCTCGACCTTTCTGTGTTCGAATTTTTATTTAATTATCTAAGCCTTTGTAGTTATTCCTATGTATATTTATCTAGTAACTAAAGTTATTGATTTATCTCTCTATTTTACTAATTTCATTTTATGTTAATTTATCAAGTCGTTTATTTATTTTTCGTTTTCTTTTTTAATGGCTGACGTCGGCATCCAATCCGTCTAATCTCGATGCATCTCCATCAGGACGGTACAGCGGTTATGCACAGCATTGCCAAGGGTGCACCGTCCTTACTCGGGGAGGAAGCCTGCAAACATATATGTTATTTTTGGTGTTGCTGGGGAGGTAGGAAAGGTCGTCTATGACAAAGCCTAAAAAGGTCTGAAAAAGGTGTTTCGCTTTGAAGTAAAATTACAAGACAATTTATTCTAATAAAATATACCATATTTATTTTAATTTTCGTTGGTGAAATAAGGCTCTATTTGACCGTAGATTTTAGCATGTTTTAATTTGTATTAAAAGTTAAGAATATATTGTTTACAACGTAACCGTGAGGGGGCAATTTTGCGCACCTCCCTGGTAAGCTGGAGGTCGGAACATGTCTTGTTCGAAGGAAGACATCGCAGACGTCCTCTTCCCCTGTGGTGTTGGGGCTGTCATGCCCAACATATCGCAACATATCCCAACATGGGAAGAGACGGGTTGCTTGTGTCATGTGGGGTCAGTGATACTATTATTGCTAGTTGGATTATCTTGGTGGAGATCTTCCCCCCCACCCCCCCTCTCTCTCTTTATGTATGTAGGAAGATAAATTTTTTTTTATGTGGGTATGGATGGAAATATTGCTTGCATGTGCGTATGTATGTAGGTACATGTTCATGAATTATGTGTAAGAAAAATTATTAAATAATATGCATATATATATATCTTACCCCCCCTTTTCCTTAAACTACACAAATTAGAAACCCTTACCTGTCGTCAATGGTGCCCTCTGTCTGCAACCATGCCGTTAGGCTATTAAGATCTCGTAAATATAAAAATATACTATTTATTACCCAAAGCAGTTGAATATAAAGTAGAACAAAATGATTAACAAGTCATAATGACAGAAAACCCAAATCTGCCCATAAAGAAACCGGTAAGTTAACATTCTACCCTCCTGACTAAGAATTCACTCCCAGACCCAAAATGTCAATAAGTTCATTATATTAGTCAGGTTAGAGAATCCCGTCTCTAAATTAGCCATGGAATAGGACCCATCTTTAAGATGGGTCTTTTTTCGCAAGTCCCTTGGACTATTAGGCCTGTAACATCCGTACAAACGAATGTACATGCTTGACGACAGGGCGAACAGTCTCTCGGTTAAACTGCTTGCGTACTCAAATTCCTTCACTCAAGTAAGTTGCCCTTACAGCTCAGCTTGTCTCCAAGCAAGACACGATGTGTGATTTCACTTAACATTACACACTTGTAAGATATACATGAATGTATAAATTTTCACGTACTGCATATACATACACATATACACGCACCTTTACACACACACACATATATATATTTATATATATATATATATATATATATATATATATATATATATATATATAGTAATATATAATATATATATATCAACCTCAACACAATCTCTCATATTATTTCTTGCAATTTTACCATAATTCCCATCTATTCTCTCTCTTCCTCCTAATCGCCCTCTCTCTCCTTTACCATCTCCTTTCATTCCCGTCTAATATTGTTTCTTTATCCAGACCTTCACCTCCCCCATCTCCTCCTCCTCCTCCTCCTCCTCTTTCTTTATCTCAAGTCCTTTAAAAGATTTATTTAATGCAGCGCCTCTCCCTTATATCTGCTTTTTATTGGCAGACCGGAGATACCACAGCAAAGGAGGCGTTCATTCGGCGACTGCTATAATGGCGCATTCTAGGTTCATTACATCTTCGAAAAACGTGTTTATTGCTACTTCGGGTAAATGGAAGCTTTCTCTTAAAACCTGCGAGAAGGAGAGAGGAGAGAGAGAGAGAGAGAGAGAGAGAGAGAGAGAGAGAGAGAGAGAGAATGGGGAAAGTGTTCAATGGCTCAAATATTTTTCGTTCTTTAATGACCTGAAGGTGAAAGAGACTGGAATGAGTCTTCTATTTTATTGGCATTAAATCATAATTAAGACTGAAAAAACTCCAATAATAATAATAATGATAGTAATAATAATAATATTGGAAATCAATTGAACGTTTTCATGTCTTGTTGGTTAACTTGTATTTCCTCTCCTTCCTTTTCTTGTGTCGATGTATGTACTCTTGTTCCTTTTCTTCCTAGTACTATTTTTCTTCTTCCTCCTCCTCCTCCTCCTCCTCCTCCTCCTCCTCCCTCTTTTCTTGGCATGCTAGAGCTTATTCTAATCCCGCCACAGACGTCTTCTTTCTTATTGCCTTTCTCATCTGCATACTCCTCTCTAAGTCGTCTTCGATCTCTCCCTCTTTCCCCTCATCATTCTCCTCTGCCAAATACTCTTTCTCTTCCTCCTCCTCATCCCTCCTCCTCCTCATTTTACAGTCCCCAACCCCCCACCCCCAACAACCTGCCCATTATAAAGCGGTTATCATCCCTGCATTGTTTCACCATGTCCTTTTGAGAGACCTGTGAATCCACGCTGATCTCTTCCAGCCGTTAAAGAATCGAGCAGAGGCGAAAATAGGCGATCCAGAGCGAACCTCAGGGGGCGAGATCATCTCTGTCAATCTAGTCTGTCTGTCTGTCTCTCCGTCCTTGAAGTTTTTCCAGAGGCTTAAAAGGTAAACCGTCTTTTTCCAGAGGCTTTTAAGAGGTAACTGTCTTTTTCCAGAGGCTTAAAAGGTAAACCGTCTTTTTCCAGAGGCTTAAAAGGTAAACCGTCTTTTACCAGAGGCTTAAAAGGTAAACCGTCTTTTTCCAGAGGCTTAATAGGTAAATCGTCTTTTGCAGGCATTTAAAAGTAAACCGTGTTTTTCCAGAGGCTTAAAAGGTAAACCGTCTTTTTCCAGAGGCTTAATAGGTGAATCGTCTTTTCCAGGCGTTTAAAAGGTAAACCAGTCTCCAGAGCTTAAAAAGGTAAACCGAGAGGCTTAAAAAGTAAACCGTCTTTTTCCAGACGCTTAAAAGGTAAACCGTGTTTTTCCAGAGGCTTAAAAAGTAAACCGTCTTTTTCCAGACGCTTAGAAGGGAAACCGCCTGTTTGTCCCGGACGCCATCCAGTCTTCGAAAAGGGAACAGGCTTCAGCATGGTCCTGGAAGGACTCTTAAATGAGTGGTAATGGATGTGTAGGATTCCAGGGTTCCAGGATTCCAGGGCTGGAATAGGACCCAATTGCCTTTGGGCTAAGAAATGAGTAAAGGAAAATCATGATATACTAAAGTGGTATTGTATCTCTCTTGGACATCGTCCTTAGAAATTTCCTTTGAATATTCTTTACTCCTCTTGTGAAGAGTAGCATATGCCTGCCTACATTCACACACTGGGGATTATGCACGTAGTGTTTTTGTGTTCCTAAAAGCTATTGAATATATATATATATATATATATATATATATATATATATATATATATATGTATATATACTATATATATATATATATATATATGTTATATAATCATATTTATAATATATATATATATTACTATATATATAATAAAATTAAAACATAATATAATAAACACATACAATATATTAATACATGTAAAATATATTATTATATAATAAATGAATGTTAATATTAAATATTATGTTATTATATATTATAATAATAAATTACATAAATATTTATATATGTTATATATATATATATATATATTATACATACATATATATATAATATGTTTATATATATAGTATTATTTTTTTATATATTATAATATATATATATATATATATATTATATATATCTATATATATGTATATATTAATAATATATATATTAATATATAATATATATAATATATTATAATATATATATATATAATTAAATATTATATATATACTAGTTATTATATACATACATACATACATACATACATACTACATACACACACATACACACATACACACACACACACACACACACATACACACACACACACACACACACACACATATATATATATATATATATATTATATATATATATATATATATATATATATATATAAGAAATGCTAAATAAGAGAGACAGACAGACAGACAGAGACAGAGACAAAGAGAGAAAGGAAGAGAGAGAGAGAGAGAAAGGAGTTTGTAGTGTCATTTACTCGGCAGTATAACCTAATGAAACTGCCGTACAAAATTTCACGAGAGAGAGAGAGAGAGAGAGAGGAGAGAAGCACTCCATCCACGAGACTTCCATTGCTCAACATCCCAAGTCATTTGTCAGCGCTGGAAAACAGGACATTTTCTCTCCCTGAATTCGATATTTACCTGCCCCATTCAAGGGCCTCAAAAAAAAAAAAAAAAAAAAAAAGTCCTCGGAATTTCTCTGTGCAATTCCAAGACCCAACGGAAATCGATGCTCTATTAAAGGCGGTGGTTGTGGGGTGGGGGAGGGAGAGAACCGAATGCTCGGAGGAGAGAAAAGGCGCCCGCAAAAATACGAAGAAGTAGAAGTAGAGAAAAATTCCCCCCCAAAATAATAGTTATTTTCCCACTTAAAAATAATAGATGGTCAGGTTATTACTGATCAATTTTGACATATTTTGGCAATGAATTTAGTAGGGAGGGGGATAAGGGAGAAAAAGGAATGAAGGATAATATAAGAATATGTGAAGATGAAGAAAAAACTAAAATAAAAATATTATTTTATAATAATAAAAACAAAGAGATGATCAGCTTGATACAGTTTACCTCTATAAAAATAAGTTGAAAGGTATTCATAATTAATGGTCAAGTTGACAAGTTTTGGGAGGCCGACAGACATGAATTTAATAAAGGGAGAAAGATAAGTTGAAAACTTACCGAGGTGGCAGGCCAAGACCATGCCGATTACGACGCTGAGGCGTCCTCGTGGTTATGAAGCCGAAATAAATCGTCTGTTGGGGGAGCCGTTCTAGAGGAATGGAAAATATTTTGAAATGGATATTAAACTGTTTTATTGCTGACATTGATGTACAAGTAACGGTCGGCTTATTGTTTTTCGAAGTTTTCCTATCGACAGCATTTCTTCATTGGAAATGTTGCCCAGAATGTAAAAAAAAAAGTGGATAAGTGACTGCTAGTTTTAATAGATGTGTGCAGTGAATAACTGAAAATTTGGTAAGGCTGTAAAGCTAAATAAATGATTGGAATGTTAATGATGCAATATAATCAGTAGTTCTTAGATTACTTGAGAGTTTGAGAAAATGATATATAAAATTGATGTACTGATCAATCATGGTCGTATGCTGCTTTTAAAGTTGTTTCATTCTCTCTCTCTCTCTCTCTCTCTCTCTCTCTCTCTCTCTCTTTGG
>NC_061090.1:56738485-56745985 GCF_015104395.2 Macrobrachium nipponense | reverse complement strand
CTTGAGCTCTACTGCCAATATCCAGTGTCTTTTCAACCAATTCCAGCCCTTAGTGACAGTCACGGGAACGACGACTGAATTAGACATTCTCGGAAATGCTTTTTCCCCCCCCCCAAAAAAAAAAAAAAAAAAGTGGGGGGCGGGGGCATATGTACGTGTCTCAGTAGAGGTACTACGTATGGATTGTTTATCTCTTGTGTTGTTTATGAGATGCAATTAATCGAGTGTGCATTAAAAATTGTACCATTCTGCCATAAAGGATGGTTGTATTAGCATTATGTTCAGAATATTATTATTATTATTATATTATTATATTATTATTATTATTATTATTATTATTGTTGTTGTTGTTGAAATCAAAAGTTAGTCCCTTTCAAATGAATCAAAAAGACAAAAAGTCATTAATTGTTTTCAGAAAAGAATATTTTATAATAATAATAATAATAATAAAATAATAATATAATAATAATAATAATAAGATAATAATAATAATAATAATAAAATGGCCAAAAGTGATAACTTATCATCAAGGTGAAATCCTTTTACCGAAACCATTGACCTCTCTCTCTCTCTCTCTCTCTCTCTCTCTCTCTCTCTCTCTCTCTCTCTCTCTCTCTCTCTCTCTCTCTCTCTCTCTTTTTAGATGTGAAAATTGCTGATACTTCAGATTTGTCTCTTTTATTGCAACGTTATTTTGGTAAGGGAATAATGCTACTCAGGAATTTAACGAAAAAAACGTATCTGTTATCGAAGGAGGAGAGGAGGAAGGAGAGGAAAAGATGAAGGATAAATAAGAGAGAGAAAGACGAAGAGAAGAGAGGAGGAGGAGGAGGAGGAGGAGGAGGAGGAAGGAATTGTAACGAAGGTGAAATAATTGCAGTCGTAGAAGAAGAAGAAGAAGAAGAAGAAGAAGAAGAAAAGAAGAGAGAGAGAGAGAGAGAGAGAGAGTTGGGGTAGGCGGAAGGAAACTAATTATTAGATAAAATAAAAGATCAAGAAACGGGAGAGCGAGAGAGATGAATTACTAGTACATATAAGAGAGAGAGAGAGAGAGAGAGAGAGAGAGAGAGAGAGAGAGAGAGAGAGAGAGAGGCTGGGGGGGGTGGGGGATGATCAAAATTTCGTTAATCGTAAACGAAGAAGAAGAAGTAGAAGAAGAAGAAGAAAAGAGATAGAGAGGGGGGGAGGGGGTGCGATGTTAAAATTTAGTTAATGTAGACGAAGAAGAAGACTAGAGAGAGAGAGAGAGAGTGGGAATAAATATTAAGTTGATGTAAAAACCTAGAGAGAGAGAGAGAGAGAGAGAGAGAGAGAGAGAGAGAGAGAGAGCACCATTGAAAGGGGCAAAAACACGAAAAAACACGAACCCATTGTCAAATAAAGGTGGGGAAATTGTTCCCGCCCTCGATGACATATCTGCCTCACGCAGTCGATATTTCAAACGCAGTGAACTGTGACATAATAATCCAATAAAATTTTTGCGTGGGGGCGGGGGTGTGTGGGGGCGGGGGTGTGTTGGGGCGGGGGTGGGTGGGGGTGTTGCACGATCAAAAGCAAAATGAAAAATCACTCCGTGATTTATGCGTCATGAAACTCCATTCTTTTTTTTCTTTATACTCTCTTTTCATGTTTTATTTTTGTTTTTGTTTTTTGTTTTCGTGTTTATTGGTTTTCGTGATATTGCCTGGCAGTTGTTTAAGCAATAGTTTTTTTTTATTTGTGTTTATTCTTCATGTACCTCTTTATACTTTTATCAATACTGGTTCTTCACTATCGTATTTTCCCTTTTCATTCGCCTTTTAATTTAGGAAAATAAATTGTCTTTAAGTGGTTTCTCATACAGAGAGATATTTGTCCTATTTTAAAATGGTAGATTAGTACGTCTTTACATCTGCAGCTGACACAAATGTAATACACATGTATCCCATGGGTATGTATCTATGTCAATAAATCTGATAAATTCAATTCAAATGCAGCATCATGATAGGGACTGAAAAATTTGCAACGAATCGGTATACACCTTTTCTTAATAATCTTAAAGTACAAGAGTTTTTATTTTTATATTCTTAAACGTTAGATTTCGAGATAAATTCGTCAGCTATATTTATATGATTTAGACCTGAGGTTGAACATTGTGCACGAAAACTTCTATATCTGGGAATCAGGATGTGATCCTTAATCATTCTTTGCTTTCATACGAAAGCTTGTTGAAGATCGAAGTAAAGCACATGGGCGCCAGAACGACTTTCGTATCATTTCGAAATTCTCTCTCTCTCTCTCTCTCTTCTCTCTCGTAGTAGCCATCTTGCTTGGTGAGACGTACCCGCGTGAATCAGATTAATCAACAGATATCACAAGTTTAACATACGACTAGAATTTGAGAAATATCTAGAAGTGTTCGTGAACTATCGGTGATAGATTAGGTGTGAAATAGTATGATAAAGCGTCTTCTAAGTTAGTTTAACAAGTGTAATACTGAAATCAGAACAAGATGGCAGTAAGTTCCAACTGCGGGAAGAGGGGTTGGCGTAATTTAGCTTGCTTGGCCGGATTCGCAATACGATGAGGGTAGCAGGAAGGGAAAACTGGCATTCTCATCTATGAAATCAGCAACAGTCCTAAACAAAAAAAGATACAAAAGCATTCATAGTATATTTAAAGAAGGATATAATCCTTCAAACTGGAACAAATCTAATGAAAACATCTTGAAAATAATTGAAGAAGTTCCAAAATAAAATCCAAGTGGTCAAAGAGACTCATAAAGAAAAATATACTAAACACATATTCCGACAAAGAAAATGAATAACGTGAATGCTTTGAATATCCTAATTGATGCATTAGGAAAAAAGAATGCCAAAAGCATGCAAAACTGTGTAAGGTTTGGTATAGCATAGTCAATCCACAAAACCTAATCAGAAAATGTGCTGCATGCAACATCGACCCATCCACAGTGTGCTGAGGTAATGCAAGATTTGAGAAAAGATACAAGAATTTTTTGTTTCAACATGTATCATGGATAGACAATGTTATTAAATCAGATTGAATGTACAAATAGTTGAGGATGAAGAAGAAGAGGAAGAAGAAGAAGAAAAAGAAGAAAGAGGAAACGGAAGAGAAGTAAACAAAAATGAAATGACAGAAAAAATAAGGAAAACAAAGAACAAGATAAAAGTATGGATGCAGAGATACTCATTGATACTACATATGAGGCAGTAAGCAGCATACCTACGAATAAAATAATTACGATATGACAACAGAAAAGCAAATCCCGAAGAGGCTCTACCCAGATCTACACAATGACGGGAAAGAGGAAAAATAGACAAGAAAGACAAAATCTGCAACCTTTTGAAAAGAGGGAATTGCAGATTTGGAGAAAGATGTTACTCAAACCTCCTAAGGTATGTCCAAAACTATGAAAATATATGGTAAATGTGCATACTTAGATGCATGGGGATGATTGCAGAGATTCTGCATCCAAAAATATGTAAAAACCTAAAAGAAGGAAAAAAGGATGTAAGTTCGACAAAAATGCAAATATATGCACCCTGTAGCCATGAATCATAATCAATAAATAACCAACCAAGTAATAAAATCCCAAAATAAGAAAGAAACCAAATAAAGAGAGAAATCAAGAATATCAGGTAAAAGAGAAAAGCAACCACCACTGAGAATATGCAGAGGTGTCAGCAAAAAATTTCAAAGCATCAGCTCCGAAATTCTACTCAAGAGATAATACCTGTATTTATTATGCAAGAGGATATTGCAGAAAGGAAACGGAGAAAAATTGCAGATTCAGACACAAAATGAATAATTATGATGAAGGAAGATCAAATATTATGGAAAAGTTGGATTTTTTTTTTAATGTCAAAGTTTCTGGAAATGAAAAAAAGAAAACAACATACCACAATGGAAAGAGACATGGGAAAATCCTTATTACTCCAATATTAATGAGGAGGAAAACACGCAAACCATCATAGTGATGAATGCGCAGGGTTTTAGTTACGAGTAACTCAAAGAAAAATAGAGTACTTAGAAGAAACTAACCCAAATGGAAAAGAAAATAGTATAATGAATATAAGTGAAACCTGGTATTCCCAAGAGACTGGGAATGTATCAAATAAAAAGGGTTCCAAACTTATAGATCAGATAGAAAAAAATAGGAATCAAGGGGGAACCGCAATATATGGGAAAGACAAAAAACAAGGAAAAAATATATGAGAATATAGTAACTCAGAATGTGAACTAATAGCGGTAGAATTGAATCTGAAAAATTGATGACATAGTAATATATAGACCTCCTAATACTAAAGAGTTTGACTTAATAATTGAAAAATTGGATGATATATGTAGAAATCACAAGGACTGGACTATTCTCCTATCTGGTGACTTCAACTTTCCTTTCGTAGAATGGAAAGAACGAATAGGAGACTGTGTGTACTTATACATATAAAAAAGAGAGTAATAGTAGTGCTGAGATAGAGGCAATTTGAAAAGCTATTAGATATGCTACTAGAATCAACATTCAACAAAATAAATCACCTGCCCAACAAGAAAGGAAAATACTTTAGACCTAGTATTTGTGAACGAGATGAATTATGTTAAAGAAATAATAGTTTATAATGCGAGTATTTCAGATCATAATGTCATAGAAATTAACAGTTCATTGCCAAAGCAAGTGAAAATAGAGATAAGCAAGAAATGAAAAGTGGGAAGGATATGGAAAATACAACTTCTACAGTAAAAAATATAAAATGGTCAGAAATTAATGAAGAATTGAAAACAAATGATTGGGATAACATTTTCGTAGTGATGCCATAAGGGTAAATACGGAGATTATATAAAATATTGGAGAAAATAAATGTGGATAAATATATACCGAAGAAGAAAAGTAAACTCATTCATGCATACCAAGAGACAGAAGGATCTTGTTCCAGAAAATCAGAAAGTGGAAAAAAAAGGGTCTTGCAAAAGAAAACGAAAAAAATGCATGGAAAGTTATAGACTAAAAGTAAGATAGAAAATGCAGAACAAAGATTATACATCAAAAGTAAAAATGAAAAACGGGTACTTGGAAGAAAAAAACCCAAAAATATTAAAATCAATCAACAAAACCCCAAACTATTTATACTCATATGCGAAGAAGATGAATAAAAGAAGAATAGAAATAGGCCCTCTGAGAATGAAGGGAGATTAACTGAAATGAAAAAAAGGAAATTTGCAACATACTGGCAGAACGATATAAGAGAGAATTCACCCCCTAGAATAGATAATGAAGATAATGATATAGAAGTAAGGGACGACCAAAATAGTGAATATTTAGCTGACATAGAAATTATGAAGCTGATATTGTGCAGGCAATTAATGAAATTAAAAATGGAGCTGCTGCAGGGCCGGATGGAGTCCCTGCTATTTTTGTTAAAGAAAGTAGTTCATCTATCGCAAAGGCACTTGCAATATTATTAAGACAAAGTGTAGATCAGGCAAGATTTATGATGAGAACAAATTAGCATATATCACCCCTACTTTCAAGTGGATCAAGACTAGAGGCAAGTAATTATAGGCCTGGGTGAGTCTAACATCACATATATGAAAGTGTATGAAAAGTGTAATGAAGAAAAATATTATGAAACATTTAATAAAAATAATTTGTTTAATATAGGACAAACACGGTTTCGTACCCGGAAAAAGTACACAAACCCAAATGTTAGTCCACCGTGAGAACATATAAAAAATAGAAAAGCGAATGAAACAGATGTGTTTATCTAGACTTTGCAAAAAGCTTTTTGACAAAGTAGACATAATATATTAGCAAGAAAATTAGAAAACACAATATCGTAGTATAAAGTAGAATGTTAAAAGAATTTTTACACAACAGAAACAGATAGTTATTGCAAACGATGAGAAATCGGATGAAACCAAGGTAAATATCCGGTGTGCCACAAGGTACGGTGCTAGCTGCAATATTGTTTGTTATTATGATTGAAGACATAGACAGTATGTTAAGGATTCGGTAGTGAGTAGTTTCGCTGATGACACAATAATAAGTAGAGAATTACTTGTGATGAAATAGGAACGCTCTACAAAGAGACCTTAACAAAGTATATGATTGGGCAGAGGTAAATAGGATGGTATTTACTCTGATAAATTTTGAATCAATAAATTATGGAGACAGAGAAGGAAAGCTATTATGCATATAGGGGACCTAATAATTGAGACAATCACAAATAAGGAAACAGTTAAAAAGACCTTGTGTATGATGAATAGGAAACATGTTTATGGCAATGATCAAATAGCATTTCTGTTGGCAAATGTAAAGCAAAATGGAATGTTGTTACGGCACTTCAAACAGAAAAGCTGAACACATGATTATGCTTTATAAAACATATGTTCGTAGTCCACTTGAATATTGCATATGATAGTACCCACACTATCAAAAGGATATTGCACAAATAGAGAGTGTACAAAGTCCTTTACAGCTAGAATAGAGAAGTTAAGGACCTAGACTACTGGGAAAGACTTAAATTATATAGTCTAGAAAGGAGAAGAGAAGACGCTACATGGTAATTCAGTCATGGAAAGATAGAAGGAATAACAGAAAATATCATGGAACTAAAAAATATCAGAAAGAGCAAGCAGAGGTAGATTAATAGTGCCCAAAACTATACCAGGAAAAAAAGGAAAGCACACAGAACATTAATCCACTACGCACCAGCATCGATAATGCAGCGTCTATTTCAATGCATTGCCAGCTCATCTGAGGAATATATCAGGAGTGAGCGTGATGTGTTTTTAAGAATAGCTCGACAAATATCTAAACTGCATCCCAGACATCCAAGAGTGGAAGATGCAAAAAATATACCGGGAAGATGTACTAGCAACTCTTCTGGTAGACATTAGAAGGCGCCTCACACTGAGGGACTGGGGCAACCGAACGAACTGTAAGTGGGTCTGTAAGGTAAGGTCTCTCTCTCTCTCTCTCTCTCTCGGTTCCTCTCTCTCTCTCTCTCTCTCTATATATATATATATATATATATATATATATATATATATATATATATATATAATTTATATAAGTGTGTGTGTGTGTGTGTCATGTATGTATGCCATTTGTTTTGAGGAGGAAGTCCTCTCTTTAGATCCACCGATTTTGCTTCTTATATATATATATATATATATATATATATATATATATATATATATATATATATATATATATATATATATATATATATATATATATATATTATTAACACACTATATATATATACATCATCCAATAAGAGGTCGAGGCTAGTCCATCACGTAACAGGTGAAGAGGCAAAACAGCTCAATACATTGGGTTGCTTTATTGTTGCCAACGTTTCAAGACCATGGTCTCATACATACACACATACATACATACTTAAACACACATACACACACGCCTTAAACCACAAACCGCGCCCCTCCCGCACAATAAAAAAAAAATCGGTCTTTGAAAAAACATCTCAAAGCAGAATT
>NC_061090.1:56725985-56728485 GCF_015104395.2 Macrobrachium nipponense | reverse complement strand
TATAGTATACACATTATAGTATATATATAAATGCACATATACGTATACATATATAATCACTAATATATATATATATCTATATATATATACTTATTATATATATATATATATACATATATATATATATATATATTATATATATTATAATAAATATATATATATAAAATGTACATACATACATATATATAAACTCAAATATATATATATATATGTATGTATATATATATATATATATATATATATATATATACATATATATATATATATATATATATATATATATATATATATATATATATATATATATATATATATATATATATATAATACACACACACACACACACACACACACACACACATATATATATATATATATATATATATATATATTCTATATATATATATATATTATATATATATCATACATTACATATATGATGTCAAGCTTTGAAATTCTATTTCACGTACCAAAACATCCAGATTTTTAAAAAATTTAATTGGTTTGTCCACGATCAAGCCTAAGTATCTGAAGCAGTAGCGACAAAATGAAACTCATTGAAGAACACAGTGAACAAAAGAAATGAATGTTTTTAATAAAGCAACCATCTTCTGGTTGGGCCATGTAACTGCGAGAGGAACCGACGACGGATTCGGTGTCAGAATACTTTATTCAAGAAGTCTGAAGCAGTTACAAGCGAGTCGCAAGGAAGACGAAGGGGAATAATGCATGTTGAGAGGTCAAAGCAACTGATGGAAAGGTTAAAGATCTCTCTCTATACTGACAGTCATCCCCTTTTTTTCAAGAGACAAAATGGCTGGTTCATTTTTATCTTCATGTCATAACTAAGCTCAGTAAGTTTTATTGTCTTCCATCTTTTTTAAATTTTCTGTAAAATAAAACGCACTTTTTTCTGTCCGCAGCTTTTTTCTGTAGGCCCTCACATCTAAAAATTCTACAGAGGCTAGAGGGCTGCAAATTGGTATATAGATCATCCATCCTCCAAATCATCAAACATACCAAATTGCAACCCTCTCTATTTTGTTTCAGTAGTTTCTGTCCGCCTTCACTCTAAAAATCCACAGAGGCTAGAGGGTTGTAAATTGGTATATAGATTATCCATTCTCCAATCATCAAACATACCAAATTGCAACCCTCTAGCTTCAGTAGTTTCGATTTTATTCAAGTTTAAAGTTAGCCATGGATCGTGGGCTGTGATGACTGTATTGTGTTTCCTCGGAATCCATCCCCTGTTAGGGGAAAAAAAATCTTATATAGGGAAAGAGATTTGAGTATTTACAGGAATGATGACGTAAATAAGTGTAAGTTTAATGCAGATGTAAATCTATGACTACTATGTAAATCTATGCATACTTGCTGGTTCGACATAACGACATCCATTTGTAGAAACTAAGGGACGGGTATGGAAGCAAGTGAATTAGTAAATAAGGTGATCGCGTGGACCCAATACTTTGTAACTAATTATTTCGCTGCTGAGTTACATAGCTGATCACGACGATAATTATGACCGAAATTAGAAAGATTTAATTTCAACTTTGTGACACCGGAGTGGAATGGTGCTCAGTTCAAATATTAATATGTGGAGTTTTGATTTCACTGCTTTTGTGATAAACAACTTTGTCAGCAAAATATACTTTAAAGGTTATTCTCTAAATATAGGTAATTTATCTTGAGGATATGAGAGAGAGAGAGAGAGAGAGAGAGAGAGAGAGAGAGAGAGAGAGAGAGAGAGAGAGGTCCACGAAAAGGCGAATGGACTAACGGTGTCTCGGCCCCAACTCATCAAAAAGGAAGAAGAGAACAGGAAGATGAATAAATTGCATCAGAATCGCAAACATTAGGAGGCAAATAAATGCACGAGAGAAAACCTTTGATGCTTAGAACATGCGTTGAGTGAGGGAATTGAGTTCCGTCATTTCCCCAATTATTTCGTAATATTCCTAGCAAGATAAGAAATATCATTTGCAACGGAAAACTGATAATGAGAGACTGTCTGCGATAGGGAATCGTTTTAGAGGCATTTTAAACTAAAACATTAAAGGAGATAAAACTTGGCTAAGCAAGTATGGTGAATTTCTGGCATTTAAAAAGAATTTTTTTTTTGCAAAGCTAAAAAATTATAGGACACAACACTTAGCTAAGCAAGTATGGTGAATTTCTTGTATTTTTTTATTTTTTTATTTTTGCAAAGGTAAAACTTTTAATGAGATAAAACTTGCTAAGCAAGTATGGTGATTTTTTGGTATTTTTTATTGTTTTTATTTTTGCAAAGCTAAAAAATTATAGGAGACAAAACTTGGCAAAGCAAGAATAATTAATTTCTGATATTTTTTATCTATGCAAAGCTAAAAAATTTAACGAGAAAAAACTTGGCTAAGCAAGTATGGTGAATTTCTGATATTTTTATTTTTATTTTTATTTTTGCAAAGCTAAAAAATTATAGGAGACAAAACTTGACTAAGCAAGTATAATGAATTTC
>NC_061090.1:56714075-56725485 GCF_015104395.2 Macrobrachium nipponense | reverse complement strand
TCCCTTTCCTAGATGTATTAATACATAGAGAATCTTTCCAATGCAAATTCAGTATTTATAGAAAACCCACAAATAAATTTAATTTAACATATGTACATTTTTATTCTGGCCACCATCTTAATATTAAAATTTCAATTTTTTCTTCTATGTTCCTACGCGCTTTGCGTTATCACGAGTCCACAATACCTGGACCAAGAAATAGAATACATAAAAAAGATAGGAAACGATCTCTGCTACCCACCTCATTTAATTGATTTATGTTATCAAAAAGCTCATAAAAAGTTTTATAATGTTGCTATTAATGAAAAAGAAATCCCTAAAATGTACTTAGCTTACCTTATTTTCGTGGATTTGAAACCATAAAATCAATATTTAAATCATTTAATGTTAATGTAGTGTTCTCTTATAACAATACCATTAAAGATATGCTAATTAAGAATAGTCCCGTACAAATAACAACATCATTTACAAATTCCTTGTAAGGATTGCCCATCGTTTTACGTTGGTCAGTCTAGTAAAAAATTTATGTGTTCGGGTTAAGCAGCATATGTATTCAGTTAGAACAGCCCAGACTTCAAATGCACTGTTTATCCATCTGAGTGAAAAATCTCATTGTATTAATTGGGTGATGCCTCGGTAATTGCTAGATCTAATGATTATGTTTCAAGAAATTTACTGGAATCGGCAATTATACAAATCACTAATAAAAACAACCTAAATCTTAGTCTGGGAATGTACCATTTGGACCCATATATTTGTAAGAGTTTATGAAGGACCTCAAAAATAAATGAACAACTAATAAATTAGTCCCACATGTATAGTAGTTCTTAATTCTCTCTCTCTCTCTCTCTCTCTCTCTCTCTCTCTTCTCTCTCTCTCTGTCTTTTCTCTCTCTCTCTCTCTCTCTGGTTCGATATTTTCTCTCCCTCTTTCTCTTGCTCGATATATATATATATTTTATTTTTCTTTCGTCTTTTCATTAATAATAATTTTTGTTGGGAAATTTGTGTAAAAATTCATGATATTAAATTGTATATGGTCCCGTGTTGTTTTCAAAATGTACTGTTTTTCTGGAAGAATCACTTGTTTACCGCGGTTATCCTTCAAGGTGTGGCTAGCCTATGACTCCTCCTCCTCTCTGTAGAGTGAAAATCGCCCTTATGGCTAATTTGGTAGTGTCAGTTTGTATATTAAGCCTTCTTTTGACTTTGACTATGGTGTTCTTTGTAAAACCAGTATGCCTCAGTAAGGGTCCGAATAGGACCGAAAAGTACTCGGCCAACTCGTTTTTTCATTTTTTTTTTTTTTCCTTCGTGGCATAAAAAAAACCTTTATTATACATAGCATCACGTTTTATATACTTCGTGATCAAGTTATTCATATATATATATATATATATATATATATATATATATATATATATATATATGTATATATATATATATATATATATATATATATATATATATATATATATATATATATATATATACACACACACACACACACATATATATATATATATATATATTATATATATAGATATATATACATACATATATTATATATATATATATATATATATATATATATATATATATATATATATATAAATGTATATATACACACATACATACATTACATATGTGATGTCAAGCTTTGAAATTCTTATTTCACGTACCAAAACATCCAGATTTTTAAAATTTAATTGGTTTGTCCACCGATCAAGCCTAAATATCTGAAGCAGTAGCGACAAAATGAACCCATTGAAGAACACAGTGAACAAAAGAAATTTTTAATAAAGCAACCATCTTCTGGTTGGGCCATGTAACTGCGAGAGGAACCGACGACGGATTCGGTGTCAGAATACTTTATTCAAGAAGTCTGAAGCAGTTACAAGCGAGTCGCAAGGAAACGAAGGGGAATAATGCATGCTGAGAGGTCGAAGCAACTGATGGAAAGGCTAAAGATCTCTCTCTATACTGACGGTCATCCATTGCTGTTTCTTAGACGGTGCCTTTTTCAAGAGACAAAATGGCTGGTTCATTTTATCATGTAATAACTAAGCTCAGTAAGATTTATTGTCTTCCATCTTTTTTAGTTTTCTGTAAAATAAAACGCACTTTATTCTGTCCGCACTTTTTTTCTGTAGGCCCTCACATCTAAAATTCTACAGAGGCTAGAGGGCTGCAAATTGATAAATAGATCATCCATCCTCCAATCATCAAACATACCAAATTGCAACCCTCTAGTTTCAGTAGTTTCTGCCCGCCTTCGCCTCTAAAAATCCACAGAGGCTAGAGGGTTGTAAATTGGTATATAGATCATCCATCCTCCAATCATCAAACATACCAAATTGCAACCCTCTAGTTTCAGTAGTTTCTGTCCGCCTTCGCCTCTAAAAATCCACAGAGGCTAGAGGGTTGTAAATTGGTATATAGATCATCCATCCTCCAATCATCGAACATACCAAATTGCAACCCTCTAGCTTCAGTAGTTTTGATTTTATTCAAGTTTAACGTTAGCCATGGATCGTGGGCTGTGATGACTGTTTTGTGTTTCCACGGAATCCATCCCCTGTTAGGGGAAAATAAAATCTTATATAGGGAAAGAGATTTGAGTATTTACAGGAATGATGACGTAAATAAGTGTAAGTTTAATGCAGATGTAAATCTATGACTACTATGTAAATCTATGCATACTTGCTGGTTCGACATAACGACATCCATTTGTAGAAACTAGGGGACGGGTATGGAAGCAAGCGAATTAGTAAATAAGGTGATTGCTGAGTTACATAGCTGATCACGACGATAATTATGACCGAAATTAGAAAGATGTAATTTCAACTTTGTGACACCGGAGTGGAATGGTGCTCAGTTCAAATATTAATATGCGGAGTTTTGATTTCACTGCTTTTGTGATAAATATACTTTAAAGGTTATTCTCTAAATATAGGTAATTTTTCTGGAAGATATGAGAGAGAGAGAGAGAGAGAGAGAGAGAGGTCCACAAAAAGGCGAATGGACTAACGGTGTCTCGGTCCCAACTCATCCAAAAGGAAGAAGAGAACAGGAAGACGAATAAATTGCATCAGAATCGCAAACATTAACAGGCAAATAAATGCACAAGAGAAAACCTTTGATGCTTAGAGCATGCGATGAGTGAGGGAGTTGAGTTCCGTCATTTCCCCAATTATTTCGTTATATTCCTAAGAAGATAAGAAAATATCATTTGCAACGGAAAACTGATAATGACAGACTGTCTGCGATAGGGAATCGTTTTAGAGGCCTTTTAAACTAAAACATTAAAGGAGATAAAACTTGGCTAAGCAAGTATGGTGAATTTCTGGTATTTAAAAATAATTTTTTAATTTTTGCAAAGCTAAAAAATTATAGGAGACAATACTTGGCTAAGCAAGTATGGTGAATTTCTGGTATTTTTTAATTTTTTTAATTTTTGCAAAGCTAAAAAATTTAAGGAGATAAAACTTGCTAAGCAAGTATGGTGAATTTCTGGTATTTTTTATTTTAATTTTTATTTTTGCAAAGCTAAAAAAATTATAGGAGACAAAACTTGGCTAAGCAAGAATAATGAATTTCTGGTATTTTTTTATCTATGCAAAGCTAAAAAATTAAAGGAGAAAAAACTTGGATAAACAAGTATGGTGAATTTCTGGTAATTTCTGTTTTTATTTTGTTATTTTTGCAAAGCTGAAAAAATTAAAGGAGATAAAACTTGCCAAGGAAGTATGGTGAATTATTTTTTTTTCTAATTTTTTTATTTTTGCAAAACTAAAAAATTAAAGGAGATAAAACTTTGCTAAGCAAGCATGGTGAATTTCTGGTATTTTTATTGCATTTCATTTTTCATTTTTGCTAAGCTAAAAAATTAAAGGAGACAAAACTTGGCTAAGCAAGTATGGTGAATTTCTGGTATTTTTATTTTTATTTCTATTTTTGCAAAGCTAAAAAATTATAGGAGACAAAACTTGGCTAAGCAAGTATAATGAATTTCTGCTATTTTTTATTTCTATTCTCAAAGAACCAATTTAACCTTTGTCCCTCTAAAAAACCCTTTTCCTTAGCTTTCCCCTGACGTACAGGAAAATGGAATAACAACTTGTCCACATCTTCACTGGGAAAATAGGAAGGTGGGCACAAGTCTCTACCTCATGCAAAAGGGAGAATGAAATTCATTTCAGTTTCACGAAATTTTGGAAGACGTGTTTTTGCGTTTCAGCCATCGTAATGAATTGGATGACTTGAGTGACTGCGCAGCAGGCTTCTCTTTTTCTAGCCTCGTCTTAATTAAATGTGTGTCGTGCATGATACGTTAAGTGCTTCCGGAATGTTTAGCCTTGTGTAATTGGGCGGAATGCAAATTTAATATGGCATTTTCATTACCAAACTGGTCTCCATTCTTCTTCTGTGGTGTTTATAAGGAACGTTTGGTTCCTTTCTTTTAGTTTTCTGAAAAGAAAACTATTGTGCTGGCTTTGTCTGTCCGTCCGCCCTATTTTACTGTCCGCACTTTTTACTGTTTGCCCTCAGATCTTAACAACTACTGAAACTAGAGGGATGCAAATTGGTATGTTGATCATCCACCCTCCAATCATTTAACATACCAAATTACAGCCTTCTAGCCTAAGTAGTCTTTATTTTATTTAAGGTTAAA
This sequence comes from Macrobrachium nipponense, assembly GCF_015104395.2. NCBI lineage: Eukaryota > Metazoa > Arthropoda > Malacostraca > Decapoda > Palaemonidae > Macrobrachium > Macrobrachium nipponense. Next base: position 56,720,811 of record NC_061090.1, on the reverse strand, counting down.
GTTAGCAATTATCGCGCGTCTGGCAATGATATAGTCCAGGCCACCACCGGGCAGTGGTTAGTTTCATGGGAAGCGGTTCATACAGCATTATACCGAGACCAACGAAAGATAGACCTTTTTTCGGTGATTTTGATTATACGATGTACAGAAAACTTGATTTCACTTAAACTTACTAATTTTCATTTATTTATTTTTTTAGCTTACCTCTTATCCCGCCTCGATATCTCTTACCTCTTATCTTCCTCACCTGTCTTCTTTCATCTTCCTCCTCTTCGTATGACCCTCTTCCTCTTACTAATTAAAACTTGGCGTACTCTGACCGATTGCCTAAATTACTTCTCGTTCCTAATTTTGCTGAAAAGTTGCCTAGGTAACAACTGAGTTTTTTTTTTTTTTTGTTTTTTTTTTTTTTCACAGTCATTAACCATGAATTGGTACATAAACTCAAGAACTGGTCAGGAATTAATACTTACCTATCTTAGATTTTCTATCGCAGTTATTAACAATGAATTTGGTTCATGAACTCGAGAACTTAACACTTACCTATCTTATATCATGAGTCCCTCTGGTGAGTAGATATGATCGGAAATATCAACAAGTTGATGAGTTAAAGGAAACGAGCACGCGCGCGCGCACACACACATACTCACACACACACACACACACACACACACACACACATATATATATATATATATATATATATATATATATAGATAGGTATAATCCACTTTCCTTCGTGGCTTATACATTTTATTTTTATGCACTTATCACGTTCCAAACTTTCATGATTCAGTTATACTACTACAATATATATATTATATATATATATATATATATATATATATATGTACATATATATATATACTATATATATATATATACATATATATATATATATATATATATGTATGTAGTATATATATATATATATACATATATATATATATATATATATACGCACAACACACACACACACACATATATATATATAAGTATATATATATATATATATATATATATACATATATATATATATATATATATATATATACATATATATATATATATAATACGCACACACACACATATATATATATATATATATATATATATACATATATATGATATAGATATATATATATATATATATATATATATATATATATATATATAATATACGCACACACACACACACACACACACATATATATATATATATATATATATATATTATATATATATATATATATATATATATATATATACAAACATTACGCTAAATTTCTTTGTGGTCCACCGTATTGACAGATTAGGTCTCCGATGAGATGTTGCCATTTATGGTTCGCTAAATTGGGACCGTAACGATTTTAATTTTCTGTAAACGATAACTATTGAGATGGCTTTGTCTGTCCGTCCGCAATTTTTCTTTCTAAACCCAGATCTTGAAAACTACTGAGGCTAGAGAGCTGCAAATTGGTATGTTTGATGATTGGAGGGTGGATGATCAACATGCCAATTTGCAGCCCTGTAGCCTCTGTTGTTTCTTAGGTGTGAGGGCGGACAGAAAAAGGGCGGTCAGAAAAATGCGGAAAAAAACATGCGGACAGAATATGTGCGGACGGACGGACAAAGCCTGCACAAGAATTTTCTTTTACAGAAAGAAAAAATATATATATGCTTCCACTTTTATAAAGAGAAGATCGTGACGAAACGTCGGCCGCAATTAAAAAATAAAAAACTCTTTGAGTATCGAAAAAAATCGAATTTACTTTACAGATTTTAATATCATATGACTATCGAAGGATAATTCAGTTAATTAAGACTTTTTTTCATTACTTCTACTAAAACTCTAAAGGTACGAACTGAGTAACATCCCTAATTGTTTAATATCCAAGTCCAACCTTACCAACTAATGCATTTTTGATATTTGTCGTTATTATATTATCATAATTTGTAAAGAAATTAAATTTTGAAAACGAATTCGTCTTTCTACATAAGAGTAAGGGGACGTCTTTAGGGCGTGCAAATTAAACACATGGGGGTTCTCACTGCCTTGTGAATCTATTCACAATCTTCAATTAAAACCAGAGAGAGAGAGACTCGTGTTAACGAGAGCAACTCTTCCCGTCTACGTACATGAAAGAAACAGGAGAGAGAGAGAGAGAGAGAGAGAGAGAGAGTAAAGAAATCTTATTCTCGACGAAAAGCAAGCTCGTGTTTAATTGGAAGACGGGAAGACATTTCTTTTTTAAGCGTTTATGAATTCAGGCTGAATGAAACGACACAAGTGGGGGGAGCTTCATGCTTTATTCATCCGAAGGTTGAAGATTTTGCTTTCATCCAGGCAATGATGGGTACATCCCCCAACCCCCTACCCACCACCGCGGGCGCAGACCCACACCCCCCCCCTTTTTTTTTTCACTTCTTTTGAAGCAATGGCATGAAATTTAATTTCATTTTATGGTTATATATCTTTGAAATTTTTGGGGGGGAAATACTTATACACACACACACATATATATAATATTATTATTATATATATATATATATATATATATATATATATATATATTTATATATATATAATATATATATATATATATATATATATATATATATATATATATATTTTATCTTCTTTTCCTTTTTTTAAAATCTTGATTATTTTTTCCAAGCGATTACTGATTATTTTTTCCGCTTCCTTACTATCTTCTTCCACTCTATTAATTCTTCTTCCATCTATCTACTACCCTTTTCTCTCCGACTTACCCCACTTCCAGCACTATTCTTTCCCTCTCTTCTTCCTTCCATTTCCTCCTTTTTCATCTGCCTTTTTCCATTTAATATTTACGGTAATCAACTTCGAGACGTATTTTGCATAACACGCCAGAGAGGAAAAATTCTCGCCCCACTTTCTATCATAAGTTAAATTGCTTTATGCAAAAGGACAGTGATTAGCGTTAGGGGGGAGAGGGAGGGAGGGGAGGTCACTCCCTCTGGGGCATGACCTTTCGGGACCTGTGCCATCATACCATTCCACCACAACTCTCTTCACCACAACCTATCTCCACCAATAACCCTCACCACAATTCCCTTCACCACAAACCCACCACAGACTCCATTACATTAACACCACGACGATTCCCTAAGCCACAACTCCCTCCACCACAACTCACTCCTCCACAACAGCCCCCACCACTACCCCTGCCACAACCAAACCCCTACCATAGCTCCCCTACCGCAACCCACTCTACCTCAACCCGCCATCACAATCCCCCTACATAACCTCTCTACCACAAACCAATCTATCTCAATCCCCACCACAACCCACTATACCATATCACCCCTACAAAACCCACTCCACCGCAACCCCTGCCACAATAACACCCCATACACAACCCACTCCATCACAACCCCACAACAACACCCCTACCAAACCTCCTCCAACACAACCCATTCCATCACAACTCCACAACTACAACCCTATCACATCAACCCCCTCCACCACAACCTCCACCACAACCCCATCCACAATCCATTCCGCCACAATATCACACCACAACCCACCTCCACCACAACCACTTACCACAACCCCACGACAACAACCCCCTCCACCGCAACCACCTCTATTACAGCCCATCCACAACCCCTTCCAACATAATATCACACTACAACCACCTCCACCATAACAACCTCGACCACAATTCCCCTCCCCTTAGTAACTTAATGTAGTAACCGACCACAACCCCCACCACAATAACACCCCCAACCACAAGCCCCCAAATCCGGGCCCCCTCCCCAACATGGAACCAGGACATTCCCGGAAGAATATTGTAGGTCAGGTGAGGTCATGCCACGAGCGAAGTGCATTATGAATATTAAGTTTATTCGGTTTATTGAATTTGTTACGGCTGAATTTAATGGTTGTTGTGTCAGCTGCTGGTGATGTTAAATGAGATCTAGCATTATTGTCGGCTTATTAGGTTTCTGCCTGTTCATTGAAAGTTATACTCGGGCTCATATCTGCATGCATGAGCTGCGAATAGATCTCGTACATTAAAATACACACACACACACACACGCACGCACACACACACACACACACACACACACACATATATATATATATATATATATATATATATATATATATGTATGTATGTATATATATATATATATATCATATCAGTATAAGGATCCACAGTAATATTCTTGTTTATCCACACGAAATGTATTTGTTGAAATATTTACAATGCTTAGAGCTTTCGTCCATCCTTGTGTGGACCTGATCAGATGGATGAACTTGAGAGCTCTGAGCATTGTATATATTTCTACAAATACATTTCGTCCTGATAAACAATGAATATTACTGTGGACACTTCTACTGATTACTTAAGATGCACGATACGGTGTTTTTATATATCATATATATATATATATATATATATATATATTATATATATATATACATACATATATATATATATATATATATATATATATATATATATATATATATATACATATATATATGTATATATATATATATATATATATATATATATATATATATATATATATATGTATGTAAGTTTACATAATATATGGAATGTTAGTCCATATATATAAAAGACTAAAACTAAAGAGGTCAGCCAGATTGCTTGCAGGAATGTGATCAGACTAGAGACGCTAAAGATGACGTTATATAAAAGTAGGCTAAGATAACATGCCGTCACCTGTAGTCATTCAATTGTTTATAAACATTTAGTCCAAGCTCCCTGCTTGAGACAACTACCGCGACCTATAATTCAAACGGCCTACGTGATCTGTAGCGTGTCTCATTTTGATTGTATGTTCGTATGAAACTATGTCATCTGATTGTATGTTCGTATGAAACTATGTCATCTGATTGTATGTTCATATATTCGAACTACTGTCTGTTCCTTCATAACTTGTAACAGAGATGGTAGACAGGCAGAACAGAGTTAGCTATCGTCATTAGAAGACCTGTATCTCTTTACCTAAGCTTTATCATGTAGAGAGAGTAGAATTAGCCATCATCATTGGCAGAAGCGATCAAGCTATCGTCATAGAAGACTTGTACAATCATATCTGATCTTCACCATGTAAAACTTCAGAAGAATATATATATTTTTATACTTCGTGTCTACAAGAACCTCCTTACCGAATCATCATGAATTTAACACATCGTCGTCATAAACAAGAAGATAATCCCGACTTCGTAAGTGATCTACAAACCCCAAGACACTCCCTTGAAGATGGAAGTGCAATACCAACCGACTTAGCGTAAGATTATCGCAAGTCTAACATTACCTCATAGGGCGCCTTATTATACAAGGCAACAGCCCTAAAATATATATATATGTATATATATATATATATATATATATATATATATATATATATATATATATATATAAGCGGACGGCAGAGTAAAAAAATCATCTGCTTTGATGTATTCACACTTCGTCTGATCACAGAAGAGGCAGCGCGAGATTTAAGAAAAAAGTTAATGGACAAAAAAACCAAGAAAACAGTCAACAAACTGAACTAGGACTCCAAAATGGTTAATTGTCATAGGATAGAGAGGAAAGAGGTAATCCTGGATAATCCGACCACAAGGTAACACGCTACGACTAACGCTAAGAACTGTGGGAAAGTAAACCTAACGAAATCCCGGATATAAAACAAGAATAAGAATATATGTCTATATCTGAGGGTCTTTAATTATATAAACGCATTAACCTGCTAATCAATTTTCAAAGAAGCATGACAGTTTTACATGCGCAAATCTCTCCTTTTTTTTTTTTTTTTTTCTTAGGGGTGGGGGAGGGCCATGGGAAGTGGCATAACAAGAATAAAAATGAACGATTATATCTAAGGCATTATTTATCAGGGATTTTTTTTAATGATAAAAAGTTGAATGAACTTATCTTATGGACAGATAATACTGAAAATCAAGTTCGGAAGAGAAGCATGAAAAAAAAAAAAAAAAAAAAAGAAAAAAAAAATCTTTGCTGAGGGGGGAAGGGGGGGCGGACTAGTAAGTTTTTTATGGGGGGATAAAAACAAGGATAAAAATACATGATGATATTTAAGCTATTACTTATATATGGCTTTTTTTTTAATTATAAGAAAATTCAAAAAGAGTATCTTGAAAATAAGATTTGGAAGATGGGTGAAAGAAGTTATACAAAATATACTCCCTTGTAGGGTGGAAGGGGTGGAGGTAGGGGGGGGGGGGGGGGGGGTTGTTGGTAAAGTTTTTTAAGGGGTGGGGGAAGCATAAAGCAAGAATAAGAATAAGTGGTTGTACCTAAGCTATTATTTATCAATGAACTTTTAATCATAAAAAGTTAAATGAGTTGAAACTGTAGAAAACCTGAAAATCAATTTCCAAAGATGAGCATAAAAAATTGACTAAAACTTCACCCTTGTTGGTTTGGGAGGGGGTCGGGTGAGGGGGAGCTGGTGAAGATTTTTGGGGGTTGGGGGCATAAAGCAAGAATAAAGATAAATGATTATATCTAAGCTAATATATATGAATGATTTTTTTTCATGATCAAAAGCTCCACTATGGACATTACCCTGAAAATAGATTTCAACAGATGCGAAAAAAAAAAAAAAAAAACTTTTTTTGGAGGGTTAGCAATTGGTACGATTTTTCATGAGTGGGCAGCGCGGGGTGGGGGGGGGGGGGGGGGGTGGGGGG
>NC_061090.1:56696575-56709075 GCF_015104395.2 Macrobrachium nipponense | reverse complement strand
ATATATATATATATAATATATAAATATACATATATAAATATAAATACTATATGTAATAATATATATATAGGTTATATATATATATATATATATATAATAATATCTATATATATAATATTATATATAATATTTATATCGAACCTCGCAACAATACCTATATACTTTATGAAAACAAATCTAAAATAAATAAAAGGTTTACTGATAGCCACAAGATAACCACATCGATAAAAAAGATTACTCATAAAATATCAAACGAAAATGGAACTCCATAGAGCTTACATTATGAATCTTATGTATACCTCCCTTCTTGTATAGAAGTCATTTGATTTTGACAGGTTTAAGAGGGTTCTACAACACGTGGCCTTTCTGTAAATAGCGTTTACGATTTAATTTGAGAGAGATTTGCATCGTTTACTCTCTGAACCTCTGTTCATTTGAATGTACGATTTTCTAGACATACGTAGAGCACTCCGTGACGTCGTCTTTAACTGGGCCTTTTGAGGAATAGGCTTCCAGACCTGGAAAATCGTTATGGTCCCGAAATAACGTCTCTCGATGTAGATCCCATGAAAACTTGATAAACAGCGCCATCGACGTCAGGGCTGCTATCCTTCTTCACCCTCGTCTGTTACTTCGTAAAATATGAAGCGCTCTATTTTCGTTTTGGGGGGTAGCTGAACGACTATAGATGTCCAGCGGCCGTTATTTGTTTTATTTATAACGTAGGTTTATGTACGGGCAGCGTGACCGGATGGGTAGGCGAATAAAAGACGCCCCCCAAAAGCGTCTTTCTTCCGGAGTGGTTGCTTTTGGTTTTGATGTGGGGATGGAAGGCGGGGGACGGGTGGGGGGGGGGGGGGGGGGTGGGGGGGGGGGGGTGGGTGGGAAGGATCGGGAATGAATGGTAGGGGCGAGGGTTATTGGGTGGGGTTGAAGGCGATTATGGAATTAACATCTCATTATAAATCTTTCCGGGGAGGCAGTGAAGTAATGGAGAGAGAAGAGAGAGAGAGAGAGAGAGAGAGAGAGAGAGAGACGAGTATTTTCTTTGAAATGAGGACTGAAAAATAAAGTTTTTGGGATTGCAAATAAACGATTGCCAAAGCACAAGCGAACAGCCTTACTGCCTTTTGTTCAAAATCTGTTCCGAGTAAGCTGGGGGTCGGATCATGCCTTGCCCAATCCTGCCACACTTATAGGACGCCAGTGGGCAAGAGCGCCCTGGCGACATTAGGCTGACCTAATGAAAATCAACAAGTCAGCAGATGTGTGTGAATGGGATTTCGAAGGTGATTATGGAGCTGAAGCTGGAACAGAGGAAGAATGAATGAACTGGGTTCCACATTTTTGGGGGGTGGGGGTGTTTGTTGAGGGGAAGGGGTAAGATTGAAGGGTAGAGCGGGTGTGGACGGAGGAGTCAGAGAACCAGTCCCTTTGATTATATCCTTCCCCAATCCTTCCCTCGTCTATGTCTCTTCCAATCCTTTCTTCTGGTCCAGCTGGACGGAAAGGTTCTCCAGAGTGTCACTCGACACAATGGCCCAAATCAGACAGAGAGAAAAAAAACCCATCTAGGTTTTTCTTTCTTTTTTTCCTCCTTTTTGCGCGACGCCATCTGTTAGAGAGGCAGCGGCCTCATCTCACACGCCATTTGTTAAAGAGGCGATGCGATAATCGTCCGTGATAGCTGCCTGTAACAGCCATTCTGCCTGACCGCAAGATTTCCAGTATTCACAACTGAATTCTTTCCTTATAACCGATTCTGCGGCATTCCGCCATTTCTCTCTCAGTTTCGAAGTTCGAAAGTTTGGAAAGACGTGAAATCTCGTAAAAGGAGAAACTAAGAGGAAGAGTCTGGAAGAAGTTATGGAAGTTGAGGAAACGGCTTAACCCAATAGAGATGAAAGATATCAGGTTTCCAGTTCGATCACGCGATGGGATTTCTTGGTGGGCTTTTATTTTAGCGAGACGAAATATTATATATATATATATATATATATATATATATATAATATATATATATATATTATATATATATTTCTGGCCAAAAGACAGATGCATTTTTTGGCGGCATTTTATTTTACCGAGACGAAATATTATTATATATATATATATATATATATACATATATATATAGTATATATATATATATATATATATATATATATATATATATATATATATATATATATATATTTATATATATATATATATATATATATATATTATATGTATATATATATATCTATATATATATATTATATATATATACGTATGTATATAAAAAGGGTTCTGAGGTTTCGGGCCAAAAGACGGTTGCATTTTTTTGGCAGCATTTTATTTTAGCGAGACGAAATATTATATATATTTATATATATATATATATATATCTATTATATATATATATATATATATATATATATATATATATAAAAGGGTTCTGAGGTTTCGGGCACAAAGGCAGATGCATTTTTTGGCGGGCATTTTATTTTAGCGAGACGAAATATTATATATGTATATAAAAGTGTTCTGAGGTTTCGGGCCAAAAGGCAGGATGCTGCGAATGATCAGATAAAGAAGCCGTATGGAAATATTTGAGTGACAAGAAGTTATTGTCTTTATTTATATAAATAACAAATACTCTCTTCAAACTATATATGAAAATAATGTCTATATTCACACGGCCTTAACTATGTATTGCACATAAAAGGGAGCAAATGGAAGAACCGGAACAGAAAAACAAAAAAAACAAAAAAAAAACAGTCGTATATGAAACGAGGATAAACGGCGGATAATTTTGAGGGACTTGGAAATTAAAATATTCTGACAAAAGTATGCGGAAATAGATAGAGCCCGATTTCCTGAACATTTTTCCAGACAATATATTGTTAAATTTAAGGTAATTATGAATGTATATATATATATATATATATATATCATATATATCATATATATATATATATATATATATATATGATATATATATATATATACAGTCTGCTAATAAAGAACCGTTGTGTTTAAATGCCTAGCAACCACTCAGTTGTTTAACTTAACTTCGTGGTGGGGGTATTTGCCTGATATAAATGATAATATATATATATATATACATATATAATATATATATATATTATATATATATATATATATATATATATATATACATATATATATATATATATATGTGTGTGTATATATATATATATATATAATATATATATATATATATATATATATATATATATATATATATGATATCCCTATGATCACCAAAGAGTGAAGTGAAAAACTAATCTCACATCTTACCTACCTTTAGACTTATAGATGAACGTTTACCCGACAACTGAGATTATTATAATCTTCGTGAGAGAACCTCTACTTCTTGATTTGAAGGAAGGTGTTTGAAATAGAGGGGAACTTGTGCTTCCTTTATTTCGATATTAAGAGCCTTCTTGTCTTGCCGAACAGCTAATAATATGACCAACGATGAGTATGTAATAGTCTAAAGGATTTGAATCTTTGACTAATTTTACATTTTAGATATAATGCATGTTTATTACAAGAAATAAGGTAAGTTTTTTTTTTTATTAGTCAAATTATGTTAATCCTTGTCGTTGAAAGGAACGTATACATTTTCTAAGAATGCGATAATTGATAGACAAAATAAAGAAAAATGGAAATATATAAAAACCTTTTAAAAGTACGAATGTCTGAGCTTCCAACAAATCTACCACGCGGAGAGAGATATAACCGACTGGATTGGCCTGGTGTAGCTAGCTATCCAGTTCAGATTCCCATCGACTAAAGTAAAAAAAAAAAAAACCATAGACATACACACACACACACACACACACACACAAGGCCAATAGGATGTCTGGTTGTAGCACATAGACATGTGTTTGCTAAAAAGAGGATTAATTAACAGTATGTGAAGCTTCTTAGTCTAACTGCATAATTAACGCTCCAAACACCTTTTGGTAGCCTCAAGTGGTGTAACCATGAAATTTATGATGACACAGTTTTCAGCTGCCTTCATTTACATACCAATTTGGTGAATCAGGGCAGTTTAATGTCGCTGAATTCTGAATGAACCGAACACAGGTGGTGGATTATCTACGGTTTAGCCTTGAGGCTTAGCTACAGGAGGGTGTAAGCCTAAAAGGGACGGCCTTCACTCTATACAGGTGAATCGACGCAATTTGCTTACGAAACTCATCGATTGGTCTTCGCGGGTTGGCGGAAATATGTTAGGCGTAGCAGCGACCTAGTGAACTCGCCAACAGCAGGCGATGGTTTGTAAGCAGATTCTATAGACCCTGGTTTGTAGTTATCGTAGATAGTTACCCCCAGGGGTTTCGGGTCCTTATCCAGGACTAATATCTCATGAAGGTCATCTTTATATGATATTTACAGTCTTTTGTTTATATTTTATTTTCCAGTCATCCACTACCGACTCGTACTAACTGAACGCGCCGCAAAGTTCGATACTACATACCGGGATAAAACCTTATTTTGGGGGGTTATTATCTATGAAAGATCCGATAGTTTTTATGGGACAAAAGCAATTGTAAAAAAGCAAAAAAAAAAAAAAAAAGAGGTTATTTAAGACTAAATATATGTTCTCTAAATTGCTTTCTTGGTTGAGCGATCTACGTAGTCAAAGAAATTCAGTGTTGGTGTAACTTGTGTATGACATAGGTGCCTATAAATCTATTGAAATATATATATATATATATATATATTATAATATATATATATATATATATATATATATAACCTGGTCTTGACAATATTATTTATCATTGACCTATATATAAATATATATATATATATATATATATATATATATATATATATATATATATATGTATAGTATATATATCCTGTCTTGGCAATATTATTTATCATTGAGCTTATATTATATATATATATATATATATATATTATATATATATATATACATACAGACATATATCCCCTAGCCAAATAGCACTCATAATAGAGGAAAACTAAAAAAAAAAAATAAATATAGAAAAAATGAAGGAAGTGAGATTACTCGGGTAATGTAATCACTGTTAAACATTTTCTTTTCTTCGGAATATAAGCATCAAGATATACTCTTTTCTTTTGCCTGAGGTCAAGTGGGTGATCTGGAGACTTTTTTTTTTATTCCTTTATGCATTTCCTTTAGTATGCCAGGGAGAAAAGGAAGTAAGGGAGGAGAGAAGAGAATATGAACCATTGAGCCTTGAAGTACTGAAGGAATCCACGTTTTCCATCTGGATAACGTGCTGCGTATTCAAATTCCAGGTTTCTGGAATATGGAAGAAAGTATTCCTAAGCCTATTAGGGATTATAATATTTCGGAGAGCTCGGTGTGCCTTATATGCATGTATGAATGTGTGTATGCGTATGTTTGAGAGAGAGAGAGAGAGAGAGAGAGAGAGAGAGAGAGAGAGAGAGAGAGAGCTGAAGTACCACACGTTGGATAATGCGGAGGAAAGGAACATTTTCTTATATACAGGAATATTCTGAAAGCTTACAGAAATAATAATAATAATAATAATAATAATAATAATAATAATAATAATAATAATAATAATGAAAATACTTTTTTTTTCAATCATTACTATCAGTCTCCTTCATTGTCAACCAGAAATACTTCAGCATTAAACTACAAAAGAAAGTTTATCATCTCCAGCGTTGGAAGAGCATATTACGATGAGAGAGAGAGAGAGAGAGAGAGAGAGAGAGAGAGAGAGAGAGAGAGAGAGAGAGAGAGAATAAAAAAAGAAACTTCATTTGTCACAATATTAACAGGGCGAAAGAGAAAAATCGAGAAACATATTGGCTCGGTCTCTCAATATATATATTTTTTTTCACGGAAACTGCCAGAACCCATTTTCGGTATCTCGTTTATTGCTTCCTGAAATGCCTCTCTCTCTCTCTCTCTCTCTCTCTCGTTTAGCACGTTTAACTATGAACCACTGTATTTTGTACACAGTGCTACACTTTGAAATTTCTGAGTATTTATGCGCACACGCATACACATACACGCACAAACACGAAGAAACACCTTGGCTTTTTTTTATCTCTCTCTCTCTCTCTCTCTCTCTCTCTCTCTCTCTCTCTCTCTCTCCCTCTCTCTCTGTTGCATCCTTAAGCATGAATCCCAATACTTTTTACGAAGTTCTATCCATTGAAATCTTTTGCATGTTTACACACACACACACGCAGCTCGAATACACGCACACACGCATACACACACAAACACTCTCCACGTAACCGAAAACCAAGCGAGAGGAAACCTATTTTTAGCAGTTGGTCATTTGGATTAATTTTGCCCTAAGTAGCGACTGAGATAAATATTCCTTAATGTTCCTTAATACCACCGACATTTCCAAATGACGAAATGTTCACTTGGAAATGTTCACTTGTCGAAGTACGAAACAGAATATTGAGTTCTCTTGCGAAAAGGGACTCGATTTTTATTTTCCCTAAGAGTAAACTATCGTGCCCGGCTTTGTCTGTCCGTCCGCACTTCTTCTGTCCGCCCTCACATCTTAAGAACTGCTGTGGCTAGAGGGCTGCAATTTGGTACGTTGATCATCCACCTTCCAACCATTAATCATCCCAAATTGCAGCCGTCTAGCCTCTGTAGCTTTTATTTTATTTAAGGTTAAAGTTAGCCATGATCGTGCTTCTGGCAACGCAACTACAGGGCCAAAGCATCAGCCTTTCAGGCCCCGGTACTTACTTGCATAACCACTGGGCCTTCCCAACCGCCGCGCCTCCTTCCCCGCACTCTTCCTCTACCCCCTGGGAGGCTTCAACCATCACCTCCGTCCGTCCCAGGCCTCATACCATTCCAAAGTGTCCATCTACGGGACTAAATTAAATATCATGAATATATCACTCAGTGAGTCAGTATGAATTTTTTTGCAAGAGTAAGTGGAATACCACAGATATAGATGATCATCATTTATTGAAAACGAATAATAATAATAATAATAATAATAATAATAATAATAATAATAATAATAATAGGAACGGTCCCAAGATCCTGAAAAGGAATCGGGAAAAACTAGAGACTGAAGTAGCTCCAGGACTCAAGCAGAAGAGTGTCATCCTAGAAACAGCGCACATAGTAAGAAAAGTGATGGACTCCTAAGGAGGCAGGATGCAACCCGGAACCTAATACTATAAATACCACCCAGTCGAATTGGATGACTGTGATAGACAAAAAAAAAATAATGATAATGTTCTAAGAGGTCCACAATAATAAACAAATGTTGCTAGTTCGTGTATAATTTAAAAAACCCTTTACAAAGCTTTCGAACCTTTTCCCTGGGTTCATCCTCAGTCCAAAATCTGAAGATGAATCCAGGGAAGGGTTCGAAAGCTTCGTAAAGGATTTTTTAAATTAAACACGAACTAGCAACATTTTTTTTAATTATTGTAGACCTCTTAGAACATTATATATACTCTCGCGATAGAGAGGTTTTCCCAACTTAACTAATAATAATAATAATAATAATAATAATAATAATAATAATAATAATAATAATAATAATGAATATTTTGAAAGAAGACCCTCTTTTAAACAAATTCTACTGAATAAAAAGGCAGAATTCAGTGTATTAATCTTATGTATTATCTTTTTCTATTTTTCTTATTACTCGCTTCTCTGGCTCAGCGATAGTTCTTAATAATTGCCTTTATTCATATTGGGATATAAACCTACATAATGCTGATTGTGATACTTTACTTAGAAGTATCGCTGAGTCAGTGTAAGATTAATTCGCTGAATGCTGCCGTTTTATTCAACAGAATAATAATAATGATATATATATATATATATATATATATATATATATATATATATATTATATATATATCCCTGCCATAGACTACATGAAACCAATCACTGAATCGCATGACAGAATCTATTGAAAAGTGCAACATTTGCAATACTTGAACACTCCCCCAACAAACGTCGTCCATACGAACCACATTCACGTGAACGAAAAATTCCCGCCCACGGAGAGAGAGAGAGAGAGAGAGAGAGAGAGAGAGAGAGAAAAGGATGCATTTCGAATCTATCATTCTTTTTTTCAAAATCTGGTCGCAATTAGGTGCGTGTTTTCATTTGTGTGCGCAACTTTATTTACTTGATGAAATTCATAGCATTCGTCGGCCAGGCGTGCCTTACCGACGCGGTTGTTGTACTGGTTGTGTTAATTGAAAAAGATATTTGTTTGTTATGACATTCTTGTTGCTTTCATATTGCGTTAGCACCGTGGTGTGGGCAATGCAATATTGCATCGCTCCTGTAATAATTTTGCATCGGTGGCGCTGTCAATAGGCGATATATATTGATAGTTATGTAGCTTGGCGTTTTTGGGAGAAGTGGTTGTTTTAATAATAATGATAATAATGATAAATTTGATTCCAGCTCAAGGTCATATGCTTGTAATAGATGAAGTAGATCTAGATAGGTAAGTTACCATGATAAATAATGGTAATTGTCAATAATATGACTTCAATAATATCTGTTTCTTGTATATTATTAATATTAAATAATGTTGGTTGAACTTTTAGCGTTCTGTAAAAAAAATAAAAGCTATTGTTCCGGCTTTGTGTCTGTCAGTCCCTCAGTCCGTCCGCTCTCAGAGCTAAAAAAACTACTGAGGTTAGAGGGCTGCAAATTTGTACGTTGGTCATCCACCCTGCAATCATCGAGCATACCAAATTGCAACCCTGTACCCCTAGTAGTTTTTTTTATTTTATTAGAGGTTAAATGTTAGCCGTGCTCGTGCATCTGGCAGCGCTTTTCGGAGCCACGGGTTGCACTTCCCCCCTCTACCGCATCTGGTGAGCAACTGGAGTGCTGCCGGTCTTAGTTGATAGTTTCATACAGCATTATATGTTGTATAGAAAGCTCGATTGCTACGGGGAAACTTCGGCGTATTTTTTACATATTTTTCTTAATCCTTCTAGTACTTATTGGCATCTTCCGCATCACTGTGGCCATGTCCCCACAAAACGAGATTAATTGAGCCTCCTGTCAGGCTGCTAGTAACTTCCAGAGAGAGTCGGGTTCCTCATCTCAACTGAGTTGGTCAGCTATGGCTCAGCCGGGATGCGCGTCCTCAAGTGTCCCGTATTCGTGTGGTTTTGTCACCTTCGCGGACGAAGTGAGGAGCAGGTAATGTTCCTCATTGTCTTCGAGGTAGGTAAATTTAAATATCTGCGATTTGATATCGTTCCCAGCAATTGCAATTTCGGTGAGGCAATTGATGAGCTCTTACAAGATGGAAATATCAGTGGTGAGCTCAGCACTCAGTGTTTTGCCTTGTGGAATTTCTCCGTGCAAGGAGAATTTTCATGAATATTTCAGCTCATAATCTCAGTTTTATAAGTGTTTTAGGGCATTTATTTTGTATATTTGTTCGTTTCTGAATGTAGTAGGTTTCTTCACCTCTGTAGTTTTTTCTCTATCTTTTTATTTATTTATTTACGAGGAAGTTATTCGAAACTTCTTGCTACGTACATTTAAGGTTTTTTTTTAATATTATCTTTTATTCGCAATAAACTTCCGAAGTGTATTTGGAAATGAATTCCTGGAATATTATATATATATATATATATATATATATTATATAATATATATATATATAATATATATATATATATATAAAACATTAATACGTATCTAATTATTTTTTTGTATTCTCATTTATTATCAATTATAAGCGTAGACGTCCATAATAAACCATCGAAGTATATTTAGAAATGAACTCCAGGAATTATATATATATAAAAAAAAACATTAATACGTATCTAAGATTTTGTAATATTTGGCAGTTAGATGTACAAATTCTATATTACAAAAAACTATAGGTCAAAGGAAGCCTTCAAGTCTGCTCTGAGCAACAATTAATTGAGAATTAAAAAAAAATAAATAAAAAAAATCGTATCGTAAATTCTAAGTAACGATGATCTTAGGCCTGATGACGTCACTCTTTTTCCATATAATCAGAGAGGAAACAAGGCGTGATCCGACCTCCAGCTTACTCAGGGCGCTTGCTGAAATCTATGGTCAAATAGCGGGTTCTTTCACGAAGGAAAATTAAAATAAATGCGTTACTATATTTTATTGGAAATAACTGTTATGTATTGTTTAACATACACATTATCTATTTTTTACATTTTCATTCTAATAAATAAATCATAAATATCCTATCCCAAAATTCCTGTATGTCTAACTCAATGCGAAACACCTTTTCGAGACCTTTTTTTGGCTTTTCCATTGACCTTTCCTACCCCTACCCAACAAGAACATGAACAACAACAGCTAAGTAGTTAGTTGGCTTACTCCCAGATTAAGCGAAAAAAAAAAGATGCAAATTCTTTCTCTCCCATTTCTGCTTCACGCCATATTCCATACCAGACACGCCCCCCCCCCCCCACCCCCTGCCACCAACAGCTTCAGTCCGGATGGCTGGCTGAAAGGGAGGAAGGATAATTGCCAGGGCGTATGACAAATGGCGAAAGTTAGGATAGGGTATCTGGAGTGGCCTGGGCTTCTTAGATTAATCTCAAAGTTCATTCAATGCCTTTATTCCCCCCGGGTTTATTTGCCCCTGTGCCCAAAACTGATTAACAGGGAGGGCGGTGGGGTGGGGGGGGGGGTCCGGTGTGGAAGTTATTATGTGTTAGTGAGGAATTGTTAGAAAATTGGAGTTTGATAATGGTGGCTCTCATCCATCATCAACTGTGTTCAACATCACAGCTTTGTTGCTCAATATATATCCATAATCTTGTATGTATGTGATGGCTACATTTATATGAATATTCATGCATATTCATACATATTTTACAAACATATCAGTGAAAGTATTAGAGGAGATGGTTCTCTCTCTCTCTCTCTCTCTCTCTTCTCTCTCTCTCTAAATATATTTATATATATAATATATATATATATATTATATATTATATATAATATAATTATAATCAATTCTATCATTTTCCGTGATTCATATACATATATCGAGCCTACAATGTCCTTTAAATATAATAATTCCTCTACCTCCGGAATTAATATCAATATATGCTTAACCGAAGAAGAATAATTACCTTGCGCGCGAAAGGTATAATGAGGGTGAGAGGCGACATGAAACTTTTACCCTCTCGTGGTGGTGTAGGTTTAGGAAAAGCCCTTCCACTGACTTTCGTGGTTTGAAAGGACCTAGGTTCCGCGCCCTGGGTTCCAGGCAAATCTATTATCCGGAAAAAAAATTCCCCGTTCGGTTAAGCATATATTGGAAAAATAATTAATTCCGAGGTAAGAGCGGAATTTAGATAATTAAAGGACATTGTAAGCTCGATATATATATATAATTAATTATATATATAATTTATAATATATATTATATTAATATAAAGATTTATATGTATATATGTGCATCATATGTATTTGCATATGTATATACTACATACATACGCTTGCTAAGAGAGAGAGAGAGAGAGAGAGAGAGAGAGATTATCAAGCACTGCACCGCACTAGAGACATAACCGCTCTCTCAGGCGTAATTAACAGTTGAAAAATGAGGCCACAAAAAAAAAAAAAAAAAAAAAAAAAAGGTTTTGGTCTTATCTAACCGCAGTCGGACTGGACGATGCCCTTGGGCACGATTTGGGCGTAGTCATGATGC
The DNA here is from genome assembly GCF_015104395.2 of Macrobrachium nipponense. Lineage (NCBI taxonomy): Eukaryota > Metazoa > Arthropoda > Malacostraca > Decapoda > Palaemonidae > Macrobrachium > Macrobrachium nipponense. The sequence continues at coordinate 56,697,358 of NC_061090.1, read as the reverse complement.
CGGAATGCCCAGACTTCATTCATTTCCCTTTTTTCTTCTTGCGTCTTTTTTAGAGATGACAAATCGTGCAAGTTTGAAAGCTTCATTTTAGTTTTCTGTAAAAGAAAACTATTGCGCCGGCTTTGTCTGTCCGTCCGCCCTCACATTTAAAAAAAAAACTACTGAGGGTAGAGGGCTGCAAATTGGTATGTTGATCATTCACCCTCCAATCACCAAACGTACCAAATTGCAACCCTCTAGCCTCAGTAGTTTTTATTTCATTTAAGGTTGATGTTAGACATGGATCGTGCATCTGGCAGCGCTGTCTCTCTCTCTCTCTCTCTCTCTCTCCGTCTGCTTTTCTCTTCATCTCTCTCTCAAACTCTCTCTCTCTCTCCTTCCCCTGTCCATCACCACCATCACACTCCCATCTTCATTCCGTCGCCTCCAGAGTCGTATTTGTAAATTGGCCGGATGCTTCATTAGCCAAACTAGACTGAGTGGAAACTGCATCGAGTCTTCCGTTCCCGAAGTTAGCGAGCTTCCTCCATCATCGGCCCAATTTCATCCGGTCCTCTTCCAAAGTTTGATCTGACCTTGGGTGGTCGAATTTTACGGGCGGCACGAGAAGTTGGGCGTGCTGGCAGCATAGGGTAAAATTCCGTCGGAGGAATTGGCCGTTGGTTTTATATGTATGTATGTATATTTATATATTATAGTATATATATATATATATATATATATATATATATATATGTATATATATATATAAATATATATATATATATATATATATATATATAT
>NC_061090.1:56671575-56689075 GCF_015104395.2 Macrobrachium nipponense | reverse complement strand
ATTCGAAATGGAAATTTTAAATGCTACGCAGAGTTCTTCCCTTCAACTCCTCTCTCTCTCTCTCTCTCTCTCTCTCTCTCTCTCTCTCTCTCTCTCTCTCTCTCGCCAGTGCAATAAATCGTCATATTTCACGAACGAGAGAAACCCAGCCACGTAAGAGACTAGAGAGAGAAAAAAAAACGAATTCGTCATTCATTCTGTGCAAAATCCGTAGAATTCTTCCGCCGTTTCTGTTTCCGTCCATCATCTTTTCTCTCTCCTCTTCCTGTTTTCATCTTTCTTTTTTTGTCTCTTTCTTTGTCTCTTTCTCTCCCCCGGAAATTGACTTCCCGTATTTGCTGTGTCAGCAGATCTGTTGTGGAGGCTGGGAGCTGAGAGAGAGGAATGTGGAGGAGGAGGAGGAGGAGGAGGAGGAGGAGGAGGGTCTGTTATTGGACACTGATTTTGCTTTTGCCCAACATTTGCTGTGGGGATAGAATCCGCGTGCATTTTGTTTGCATACACACGTATGACACCATATACAGGCAGACACATCCACTGTCATATGTATTTAATAGCACACACATATACATACATACACACACATGTATATATCTGTATATTTATGTATATATGTAAATAGTTTCTTCTGTAAAAGCGGGATACGTCTCAAGGATAAAAGGCCCGCTAAAACACTCTAATGCTAAGAACCTTTTTTCAGTGGACTGACTACTTGGCAAGGGTGGAAGTTAGACCACTGAAATATGAAATATATTCAGTCATTAACATTAAACCAGAGTGTTTTAATGGGCCTTTCATACTTGAGATATGCATTATAATATATATATATATATATATATATATATATATATATATATATATATATACTATATATACACATACGTACATACATACATACATACATATATATATATATATATATATATATATATATATATATATATATATATATATATATATATGGTGTCATTTTATTCCAGACTTTTGTTACAATATAGATTTTGTTTTACTTTTCTCCCTTCGATTTTGGGTGTCTGGGTTTCGAAAACATTGCCTAAATAGCCAGACGACAATAATCCTGCTATTTGCATTCATGAAATTTATAAGCGCCCAAACTGGAACCTCATTAGAAATGTATTTTGTATTGTAATGGCTTTTCTCCTGTTGCGATACATGAATTTATGTAGCACGTTTTGCATTTAATTCAAGTACAGAGATTTTGATGGATAATGTATGCTGTATTTTTCGATAGAACACTTACCTTGTTTTTGTATACAATATCTTAAATAACTGCGAAATAAAAAGAGAAGATCATATTTCATATTAATGAGAATAATAGCGACAAATAGAAACTGGGATGTGATAATAATAATAATACTAATAATAATAATAATAATAATAATAATAATAATAATAATAATAATAATAATAATAATAATGTGATGAGACTCCTAAGGAGGCAGGATGCAACCCGGAACCCCACACTATAAATACCACCAGTCGAATTGGAGGACTGTGATAGAGCAAAAAAAAAAAAAAAAAAAAAAAAAAAAAAAAAAAAAAAAAAAAATAATAATAATAATCGATCCCAAGATCCCTGAAAAGGAATCTAGAAAAACTAGAGGCTGAAGTAGCTCCAGGACTCATGCAGAAGAGTGTGATCCTAGAAACGGCGCACATAGTAAGAAAAGTGATGGACTCCTAAGGAGGCAGGATGCAACTCGGACCCCCACACTATAAATATACCACCCAGTCGAATTGGAGGACGTGATAGAGCAAAAAAAAAAAAAAAAAAAAAAAAAATAATAATAATAACTGCATAGGTTTATCCTTACATATATGTACTCATACATAACAGTTCATTTTCTTCTCCAATAATAATGTTAATATAATAATAATGATGAATGATAATAATAAATAATAACAATAAATAATAATAATAATAATAATAATATTAATAATAAAAATAGTGAGACCATTTACGTAATTATTCGGAGCATTCATAGGATGTAAAGTTCTTTCATCTCTCTGCGTCCATCGTTCGGTATTTGAGTAATTGTAAATTTTTCTTCATCTCTCAACTCATGAGGGATATAATCCCCACATTAAATGATTATATCCGCTTGTTCGTATACGCAAAAGTACAGTATAATTACGCCGCCCGTCCCTAGCTTAAACATTTCTATTAGATGTTAAAATACTGTCAGGAATTCACCACGAAAATTATTCGGGCCTTTAGGGTCTCAGGACAGCTTTCAATTCAGGTATTCAAATGAGCCCTTCAGTGGAATGAAAGTTAAAAAACAACAAAAACAATTAGGGGCTAAGTAAAACTAATGAACTTTTCAAATTACGGCAGCTAATTTTGACCATTTTGTTTTGCTCTCTCTCTTTCTCTCTCTTTTTCTGTCGCATTCTAAACCCAAATAAGTTTAAATAAAAGTGATATGGATAGTCTCTCTCTCTCTCTCTCTCTCTCTCTCTCTCTCTCTCTCTCTCTCTCTCTCTCTCTCTCTCTCTCTCTCTCTTGCATATGCAAATGCACACTCAACCCACGGGAAGGTAAAATGCAGTTTTTCCTTCGCATAATGCAACCATAGACAAGAGTAAGAAGATGAGGAAAATATTAACCTGCTTCATGACCCCATTATTGCTTTCAGCCATATTGCCTTACTCAGTTATTTATATGTTTGGAAATTCGCCTATGAGTTGCTCTTGGTCCCTAATTAATGATTTATTTATCGTCTTAAAATCATTGTTTTTTTTATGTTAATGCTGACGTGTTGGAAGGATTCTCACTCACTCTCTTTAGCTTCAGGAACCTCTTTTGAATTAATGTTTAGAATCTGACAGAACGTTCAACATCACTATATATATATATATAATTATTTAATAAAAGGGGCTCAAATACAAAAATTAAGTAGCATTTTTCAGAGTCTGCTGTCTCTCTCTTTCAGTCTCTGAAATATAGCATTTACATTTTGTATTTTGGTGATTTATGGGCTCTTTTTATTAGATGGAATTCTGTTGTAACAGAATATTTTTACCTGTCACACATATATATAGATGTATATATATACATTATTAATTTGTGTAACCTTGCTAGTGAATACCAGGCTTAACTAGTATGTGCTTGATATGTATCAAGTATAATGCAAGGGCAACATTATCCTTCACTATATATCTCGACAGACATTTGCATAGCTTTGCATATAGCTCAACAGGTTTTCGTAAATACTGTATGATTATTTTTCTACCTCTGTAGTTCGAGATTCTCTAATTTGACGCACAACGTCTTTATTTTTGTTTGTAAATAAACTGGCCTGACTTATCGCGCATATAGAAACAACATGGCAGGGGTAGTATGATATTAGCTTAGGAAAAGCCATAAAAATGACTGATAATCTGATAATACTAAGATGATCTAAAATGTTATTATCTAATGTTATATGCTCTAAGCCTCTCATCCTTTACTACAATCGACAATTTTTCTTACGTCTCTTAATAATAAACATAATTTTCAACTCGGTTGTATTTAGCATTACTGAAAAGTTTGGATACCTAAGTAAAAACACTTGTAGGCGAACAGAAACCTTCGAATAACTTACTGAAGGAACCATCTCGTACAATATGCATGAGCGCAACCTGTCTATGTCTCTATATATCAATAAATGCGCCTATGTATGCATGAGGTAGTGGAAAATATAGTCAGTAGTATTTTACATCTAAACGCTCGCATGGGAATAAAAAGTTGTACATGGTTTTAAAATTTGAGAGAGAGAGAGAGAGAGAGAGAGAGAGAGAGAGAGAGAGAGAGAGGCAAAAAATGGTCAAAATTGGCTGCGTAGTTCCAAAAGTTCATCACAGTTTTACTCAGGCTGGAATTTCGTTTTTTTTTTTTTTTACCTTCATCCCACCGAATGACTCCGTCGAAATACCTGAATAGAAGCTGGTATTAGACTCCAAGGGCCCGAATAATTCTGGTGGTAAGTTCCTGACGGTATTTTAACCTCTAATCGAAATGTTTATGCTGAGACGAGTGTTGTAATTGTGCAATACCTTCTCACATATGAATAATAGGATATAATTCTCTTTTATGTGGGAATTATATCCCTCGTGAGTGGGCAGATAAGGGAAGGGATAGCATTACTTAAATAATGAATTATGGAAACAGACTGATAAAATAAACGGATATAATTCTCTTTTATGTGGGGATTACATCACCCGTGAGTGGGCAGATGAGAGAAAAGATAGAATTTCTTAAATACTGAATGATGGAAACAGACTGATAAATGAACTCTCCCTCTCTCTCTCTCTCTCTCTCTCTCTCTCTCTCTCTGAGGGAAAATAATTCTCCCTGGACAGTGCATCCTCTCCCCCAATTAGCTGTTGCAATCTGCGCTGTGTATTTCAAGTGAAGGATCGTTTCTTGCATTTCCCAGAAGCCGGGAGGGTGTGTACCTTGTGTAGGAGTGTAGTTGAGTGTGTATGCGGGAGAGAGTTTAGGGTGTTTGTTCCACGACACCTGGCCCTGTTTATGTATTTGTTTTCCTGGTAAAGGGGAAGCGGGGAGGAGGAGGGGAAAGTGTTGGACGGGTTTTGAAGCTGTTTTTTGTCATCGGCGTTTGTGGGTGGATGTCAAAATGTCTCCCCTTTTGCGTCTGTCTATTTCGATGAACGTTTATTTACTCCTCCTTCTGGACAGCGACCTTTGAACTTCGTCGTCTCCATCGGTCGTTTGACGTTACGTAACAGCGGACTAAAAAATCGTCTCATTCGCTTCACCCGTCATCATTAACATTATAATTTTGTTAAGAGAATTTCTTACAATATCGTAACAATACGGATTTAATTTTCGTTCGTTCGTTGAAATTAAAATAGGAGGACCACTGACCAAGTTAAATGTGGTTTCAATACTGGCCTTTATCACTCTGACAGATGGCAAAATTATGATTCATCTAAGGTAACTGTTGGTTTTATATAACGCTGGATTAAAAATCTATCGTAAAAACTCTTCTATATTTTAAAAAGGAAACATGTAAAAACGGGAATAAAGCTACTTGACATTAAGCACAAGACCTTCAGAGCGAAGGAAAAGATCAGGTCAGGAAGCGGCCTGAGAGAGACAGATCCTCTCCCGGAAGAGACAGTTTCCGGTTTTCCTTCTGTGTTTCTCCTCCCGAAAGGAGCGGAGGTTAGACCACCTCAAGAGACGAGGAGACGCGAGGAATTGGGAGGAGATTGGGTAGAGTGAGAAAGGAGGAGGAGGAAGAGGAGGAGGAGGAGGACGAGGAGGACTAGAACGTGTCTTAATATCCTTACCAAGTTAGATCGATGTTCCTGAAGCCCTTCGAGAAAGTTCGAATTTAGCTCTATTACTTGGCATCTCATTCGAGTTCCTCCCCCCCCCCCCCCCCTCTCTCTCTCTCTCTCTCTCTCTCTCTCTCTCTCTCTCTCTCTCTCTATATATATATATATATATATATATATATATATATATATATACATATATATGGTTAAGAGGTCAAGGAAGGGTGTGGTCTATTATTTCATATGTTGCTGGACTCTTCCCTTAACTAAGATGCTTATTTCTAAGCAAAATCCGTAAGTTAGGCATCTTCCTACTACGTAGTCCTAAAATGAATACTAAATTCCCCCGATTTTTCAACTGTATTTTTCCATGCGAGTCTTTCACAGAAATTTCTCTCAGTCGAAACTGAACTGGTTTCACATATATATATTTATCTTGTTAGTTTATGCATGTATTACAAAACAGATGTTGGCGACCAGATGCCAGATTTCCAATGCAATACGAGACTTACAAAGACTTTTGCAAACCAAATGAAAAGACAGAGAAAAGGAAGCCTCCGAATTCTCCTGTACGAGATATGTACAGAACCAATATTAAAAAGATATGAAGTAATTCCGAAAGGAATCCTGTCTGGGTCAGACTCCAATTTAGTACCAGTGTGCTCTCTCTCTCTCTCTCTCTCTCTCTCTCTCTCTCTCTCTCTCTCTCTCTCTCTCTGGGGCTTCGTCTTTCACCACCGGATATGTTGGGGGAAACAATATTTTGTGGAACACAAAATATTATAAAAACTGAGCTAAATACAGACAGAAATCTTTGGTTGTTTGCTATGAATAGGCAGACGTGGTAGGAAGTCCAGCAAAATAGCATAATACGAATGAAACAAAATTTATTATTTAAAAGGTAGATAACCTAGACAACGGGTTAAGGACAAAACCAACAAAAAGATTGGATAAGATTTAAGTAAAAATCTTTTTTATTATTCTGATGAAGAACGCCGGGCAGAATGTGAACTTTGATTGAATTACAAAATTGGGGAATAAATAATATAATTCTGTTCTTCATCATATCAAAAAATCAAAAACTTTTATTTTTTCATCTTTGATCAATACTAATATGCCACAAAAACCTATTGTCCTGTTTCGTAACAATTAATTAAATATTGCTTGGTCACATCGTTCTTCTTAGCTTTTGATACCTGAATCTATTTTTAAGAATATATCTACTCTATTATCCATTAAAATACGGAGGTTTGAACGAGCTAAGGATGTGGAAAGTAATAATAAATATATATATATGTCTTCCTTGGAAACAGTGGACTGGAGATACTTTCTTTATAGAAGGAATAACGTGGACAGAAGAAACTTGGGATATGTTTTTATATTCATAATCGAGAGACGTCAATTATCATAAGAATATTTGATCTAAGTTTAATCTAAGTGATTGTCTGAAATAAACAAGTTTCATTTAATACATATTTCATACACATTTTAGATATAGATTACAAACACTATCAGTCTTTACTATATAATTACAAATTCCATATATACAGCTTTTACAAATATTGCCACACCACTAAATGAATGCAGTTCGTATGTGTGCAAATATGTATATATATATATATATATATATATATATATATATAATATATATGTATTGAACGATGTGCAATAGCCTATGCATGCGAAATACGAGCGGCTGAAATTCACTGCTTTTCTCTTTCCTTTTTCTAAACTTTTTGACGAATGTCAAATGAAACCGAAAAAAATGAGCAAAAAGAAAAAAAGAAAAACGAAAAAAAAAGAAAAACCTGAAACCGCCGAACGATCTACAGTTGATTTCCCCGAAGAGCAAAATCACTTTTCCGTGAGAAATTCAGAATGGGAATGGCTGGAATGTTCATATGAGGCTTTGCTATAACAAACGGGAATTGCTCAAAAAGTTCATTGATTCCCAGTTGCCTTTTAGTGCTGGCCTTTTGTGTGTGCGAGCATGTGTGTGTGTGTGTGTGTGTGTGCGCTTTTCTGCGGTTCACTGGATTTCTTTCAGAAAGTAATATTTATTTCATCATTTTTTTTTATTGTTTTTTGTGTTTTTTTTATATGAAAGTGTAATAATGATAAAGAGATTTCGAGACATTTCGGGAATCTTGAAGTAACTTAAATTTTCATCGATATTTGGATTTAATTTCAGAAATTCACTTTGACGAAAGGCCCCTCACTATTTGTTGTCTTAAAGCTTAACAATTAAATATTGAAAATAGTCGATCTTGAAGCAAATAAAAAACATTAACTCTCTAATGTCCTCAATTTTTTTCTCAAGATGTTGTTGACACAATCTTTAGCTATTAAATGAGACTTAGTTTAGCTCTTTATCTCTAATAGTTTTAAAGCAGTGGCCGCTTTTACGGACGAATACCAAAATACCTTTTTTATGCTTCTTTTTTTTATTGCAGATTTTGCCTTTAGCAGTTAAAAGCAGAATCCAGGTGGAAATAGTGTCTTTCTATAAAATATTCTGCTAGTTAGAAAAATATATCACTGAAACGCTTTAAACATTTCCTGAATAGTTGGAATTAAACTATTTCCACCCAACGCATCTACTGAGTACAGAAGTAAGTAAGAGTTAAGATCCTTGTCTATACGTATAGATAGATCTTTCCCAATGGACATGACTCATCCACGCATTTGTAGAGAGAGAGAGAGAGAGAGAGAGAGAGAGAGAGAGAGAGAGAGAGAGAGAGAGAGAGAGAGAGAAATTAAGTACAAAACCTTTTAATAGGCAAGTTTTTCATGCGTTAGCTCTAATTGAATTTTCCGTATTACTTTAGGAATTTAAAACTCCATAAAAGATGTGGTATAATCTCTTTCATAAGAGTACGACTTTTTCAAATGCAAATGAAACATTAGACGTCCTCGGAACACGTTGCTAGGACAGGAATATTCGATTAGCACGATCTGAGTGACAGATGGCTATTCAGTTCACCTAAGATACTCCACGAAAATGGCCGTGGCTAATTAAAAGTACTACTACCTGCTACTCAAGGGCAGGTGTGAGGCTCCAGTAATTACTCACACCTGACGAGTGCGGTAGGTTTAGCCTCTGATGTCGTTCGAGCGTTCTCATCCGATGTTCAATATTTGTCACCCATTCGTCTTATCTTCGCCTCTCTCTCTCTGTCTCTCTCTCTCTCTCTATCTCTCTGCTAGCTAGTTCATTGACATTATGCACAGCAGACAGGTAAACATTTTTTAATAGTTATTTCCCGTCTAGGATTCCTAAATTGACCGGAATATCATATCACTATATGAATAAATATATATAGTATATATATATATATATATATATATATATATATATATAGACATACATATATATATATATATACATATATATATATATATATTATATATATATATATAATATATATATATATATAATATAAGTGTGTGTGTGTGTGTGTAAGTGTGTATGTGTATGTATGTATGTATATTAGATATATAATCAAATAAAGGTTAAAAGTGATCTTAATTGCAATCAACAAGAGATTTTCCCTGGAAACTTATATGAAACTATTGAACTGCCCAATAATCCATGGCACGAGTTGTTGAAACAGCTTGAATTTGGATGAAACCCAAAAACGGAAAATGCGTTGTCCCCGCTGATTAATCAAGTCCTCCCTAAACCTCTCCTTTCTTACTTCTTCTTCTTCTTTCTTACTTTCTTCTTCTTCTTCTTCTTCTTCTTCTTGCAGAGGTTCCCTTTCTTCTTCAGTCTGTGTACAGCAACTTTTGGAAGTCTTTCGTCATGTTTGGATGTTCTGATTGTGATAAATGACCAAGTCTGACGACGTAGGGGAACTTTTCAGATTACTCCTCCTTCCCCTACTCTCCCTCTCTCTCTTCGTCTCTCCTCGATCTCTTCTCTCTCTCCTCCTCTCTCTGCTCTCTCTCTATATATCTCTTATATATATATATATATAATATATATATTATATATATCTATACATATATATCTATCTGCTAGATAGATAACTTAAGGATGTAAGGATGTATACCAATATTACAACCTGGATGGTAACCAGTGGATGATTTTCATTTCGTAACATTTAAGGAATATATATATGCACGAAAATAGGGACACATACACACGCGCACATATACATGCACGAAGACGCACACACACACACGCACAAACATATATATATATATACACATACGAACATGTTTGTATGTATGTATGTGTGGGTGCATTTATGTGTATGCATGTACACGAATAAAAATCATTCAAAACGCTTTCAGATGAGAGTGTAATTGTGGGGTGGGGTTATGGGGAGGGGGGGGGGGGGAGGATATATAAACAGAAAGGTGCGTAAAAAAAAAAAAAAAGAAAAAAAAAGTAATGACGAATCAGCCAGAAATCTCCTGAAACCATAATAAAGCAGGTGTTCTTAACCTTTTAATGACTCTAGAAGACCCCCAATGATTTGCCCGATATGGTTCCATATCTCCTTTGCTTAAATCCACTCAAGTCTTATTTGTTGACAGTATAACTGAAATACTTAATACCTAAGTACTTAAGTATGATTAGCTAGGAATAGAACATACAAGAAAATCAAAAGCTTTATATAGTGACTTATTTACAAAATATATCCATGTATATATTGACACATTAAAATGAAATATATACAAATATTTAGAGATCAAGTCCCATACCCCCAGCATGTGGTTCCCATTACCCCAAGGGGTATGGATACCCCTTGTTAGAAACCCATGCCATAGCGGGAGACGTCGGAATATCGAGCAAAATTCACTCTCCGCGGAGCATAAAGATTTTGTGCATTGGGTACAACAATTATGCATCGCGCGTGCGATGCAACGCGGCATTGACGAAGCATCCACGAATGCTGTTCCACTTCTTGCATACCTTGCAAAAGTCTCGAAAAGGAAAGGTGACATCTGCAGGAAATTTCAAAAGAGAGGTTGGATTTTGCATCATTAATGTCTGTGATTTTTTTTTTTTATTCTGTGGATTTCGATGATAAAAGATAAAAGTAAAAATAAAAATAACAGACTTTATGCTAAGGGGTTGTGCTTGTGCCTCATCATTGTCTATGCTTTAAGAAAATGGATACTGTATCTTAAAAATAAATAAATAAATAAATAAATAAATAAATAAAATAAATAGAAATAAATATAAAATAAAATAAATAAATAAAGAAATAATAAAAAATAAATAAATAAATAAATAAATAAATAAAAAGATAAAGAAATAAAGAAATAAAGAAATAAATAAATAAGTAAATAAGGCCTTTCACTAAGTGGTTGTGCTTTTGGGTAAAAAAAATATTGATAATATTGAAACTACAATCAGAGTGATTAACGTGAACTTATTCTTTGAATGAGTTTCATTTACATTTTTTAAATTAATTTTGCTCTCTTTGTACAGGAAAGTTTGAAGGTTAATGTCAGACATCTTGAGAACATGATTTCGTACCCAATATCATTGATTTATGTACAGAATTAAATAGCCAATTCTACTTTTTTATCATTATGAATTATAGGAAAGCGCCAAAGACCCTTTTTTCAGAAGTTAAATCATAAGAAAAAAAAAAAACCAACGTGAAATAGAAATCATCCTTTTTTGAAAAAAAAAATCTTTAGACCTTCGTCTTATATTTTATAATGTAAATATTTCATAACACAAACACAATTACTTCAATGCTCTTTATTATTACGATTTTGTACATATATATATATATATACACGACACACACACACATATATATATATATATATATATAATATATATATATATATATATATATATATATATATATATATATATAAAACTTACACATACACTAAATATTCAGTTACCAAGAATAAAACTATGAAATACATATTGCCTTGAGAAAGAAATCCAGTGAACCGCAGAGAAGCACACACACACACGCACACACACACGCAGGCACACACACACAAAGGCCAGCCAAAGGCAACTGGGAATCAATGAACTTTTGAGCAATTCCCGTTTGTTATAGCAAAGCCTCATATGAACATTCCAGCCATTCCCATTCTGAATTTCTCACGGAAAAGTGATTTTGCTCTTCGGGGAAATCAACTGTAGATCGTTCGGCGGTTTTCGGATCCCTTTTTTTCCCTTTTTTTTATATTTTTTTTTTGCTCTTTTTCGGTTTCATTTGACATTCGTCGAATCGTTTAGAAAAAGGAAAGAGAAAAGCAGTGAATTTAAGCCGCTCGTATTTCGCATGCATAGGCTATTGCACATATTATTATTATATATTGCTACTTTCAAAATGCATGTTTCCCCTCTTTGAAATGTCATGTAGAATTTTACAACATTTTTTCAGATTCCTAGATAGCTTAGAATAGGATGTTTTAAAATGTGTGTTCAGATTTCGCATTGCATGTTGTAAAAGAATATATATATTAACGTAGAATGTAAAAAGAGAGAGATCTTTGTCTGTTCGAAACTATGAATGTTTAACTTTTATGTCGACACTTTAAGATTGGAGTGTCTGTGAGATCCGTTTGCTTTCCTAAATCTGTCAACACGTTTGATAGCGAGCGAGCTAGAGTCTTGCATTGTCATCAAAACATGTCAATCTTAATTGTCACAGCTCAGCCTCCATGTTTCGATTCGAGTCGGGTACGTGTCTTTCTTTTTTTAACAGACTGGACTCGTGCATGTTACACATTTCTTTATGAAGATTGCATCAGATTTCAAAGCTACTGGAAGCATTCGTGACAAGAACGTTTTGTATCATATCTGCCCTCTCCAGTTTATGTAAAGGAAGAAAATTTCATTACATTCTATCTAAGGACCTCGAGGCAGTCAGATCTCTCTCTCTCTCTCGCTCTCTCTCTCTCTCTCTCTCTCTCTCGCGCTCTCTCTCTCTCTCTCTCACTCGACATCGAGGTTATATTAACGTAACGTAAATTGGTCACTCATAACTTGTGAGAATTTCATATTTGATATTTCTTAGAGTTTATTTAGTATTATTTAATTTCTTTTGTGGAATCTGAACAAACATCATTTCGTAACGGCGCCTGGTTTGTGTGAAATTGTGTAAGACAAGACTGCAGCAAATTAAGAAGTTGGTATACCAAAAAGGTAAAGTGTGTTATATTTTTATTAGTTGCAACTAATAACTAAAAGTTAATGGGAAAAGTGTTTGGTTAACTAATAACGGATAGGAATTGTGTTTAACTAATAATGGATAGGGAGTGTGGTTAACTAATAATTGTTAGGAACTGTGGTTAACTAATAACAGATGGTTGTTAAGGTTTGGTAAAAACTGTTGGTTACAGTGTTTTTGAGTGAAAAAGATTTACACTTTTACACATTGCGTATTTTTGTGTTTGTGATTGTTCCATTGTTTGTGCACTATTTCATTTTCTTATTGAAGTGTGTCTTTTTATTTTATATTTTCATTTGCATTCACAATTTAATTGACTTAGTTATTTTCATTGCTTTATCATTGCACATTTAATTAAATTTAACACTTGTGAATTGATTTGCATTTACTTAGAATTCTTTTCAAGTGTTGTTATTGTTTAACACTTGTGAATTAACTTCAAATTTTCAATTATTGCCTAACACTTTTGAATTTCAATTGAATTAATTTTCTTGAATTTTGTGATAAATTAATTTTGATTTAATTTTACTTAATTTGATTCAAGAATTAATTAAATTTTACTTTGTTTTCAAGTAACAGTAATTTTCCCTGATATTGTGAATTTCACTTATAAATTTTGAATTTAATAATAAATTTTTGTATTTAAAATTTTTATAAGTGTTTTCTTTATCTTACACCAGTATAAGTATATTTAATTACGATTATATTTATGTTAGGTAGAAACATAGAGTGGTAATTGATTTGCTTTCCTTCAATTTATTTGAAGTGACTTAGAACCAGGGAAGTACTTAGACTTCTGAGATCAGGGAAATACTTAAACTTTTAAAGTTGTTGATGGAGTGATGCCCTTGGATTAATTTAATTACTTACAAGATTACCTCACACCTGTTTTGATGAACTTAGTCTGATTTTCTGCAATACTGGTAAGTGTTAAGGGATCACTGTTGCCTTTAGAGTATTCAGTCGTTTAAACGTATTATGAGGGTTCAGGTTTGTCGGCTTTTGGCTGGGGGAGGTAATAATTGATAAATGGTAACCAGATACTTGGCACTTCGTAACAATATGTTATATAAAAAGAGGAATTATTAATATGTTTAAGACACCGTTGTAAGGTGATGTGCTGTGATATTTCTAGAATGTAGGGGTCATCAGTTTAGCTTCTCCTTGGAGACAGTGCCCGAAGTGACAAGCCACGGAAATGCTGACATATCTTCATTAGGTGGCGTGATGTCGAGGTTGCTGCCATGTCCTGTCTCTATGCACGGGCGATTGCAGAAGTGCCTTCTAAAACTGGTTAAAGGCAGTTACTTGGGCATGAACAATGTGTGTGAGTTCGTGCATGTGTACGAGCCTCGTCCCTACATAATGAGTAAGTAAGATTACCAAGGTGGGAGATTGCTACAGAGTCGGCAGAGCCAAGATCGCCTCTGCAAAAGTATTTTTGGTGAAGTGTGTGTGAATACTGTGTTGAATGAGCGGTTCTGAGACTAAGGGGCCGATATGGTGACTTATTTAGAAATGGGAACTTAACTAATGTTTCGTGGTGTTACTAGACTATGACTATGCCCAGTTTTATGACTAAAATAATGTTGTTTATTGTAGGAGAAATATGGAGTGGGCTATCTGAGTTCAATCATTCATTTAATCGTTTTGTTAAGAACCTGAGTCATTTAGTTAATGTTTTGCTCTTAAATAAATGTGTTTTTGTAGTTCACGAGTCTGATTTAATTGCCTTAGGTAATGGAGAGAGGTGGGGGGGGGGGGGGGAGAGAGAGAGAGTGGAGAGGAGAGAGAGAGAGAGAGAGAGAGATGTCAGTGCTTTGCTGCTACACGACTGTTGCTTACCAGACCCTTTTAAGAAGTACCAAAATTAGGATCTCGGTAATATATATATATATATATATATATTATATATAATATATATATATATATATATATATATATATATATATATATTATTATAAGGAATTTGTAATTTATTATAAGTAATAATTAATAGTGTATGTAATATGTATGTAAAATGTGTATGAAATATACTATAGATAAAACTTATTTATTTCAGACAATCGCTTAGATTAAACTTAGATCAAATATTCTTATGATAATTGACGTCTCTCGATTATGAATATAAAAACATATCCCAATTTTCTTCTGTCCACGTTATTCCTTCTATAAAGAAAGTATCTCCTTCTGGAAAGAAAGTATCTCCGGTCTCCAGTTTCCAAGGAAGATATATATATTTTTATTGTTATTTTCCACATTCTTAGCTCGTTCGAACCTCCCTATTTTAATGGATAATAGAGTAAATACATTCTTGAAAATAGATTCAGTTATTCAGGAACGATGTGACCAAGCAATATTTAATTAATTGTTACGAAACAGGACAATAGATTTTTGTGGCATATTAATATTGATCAAAGCTGAAAAAGTAAAAGTTTTTGCTATAATATAAAGAAGAGATTCATATTTTCCATTCATAAATCTTGTTATTCAATCGAAGTCCATATTCTGTCTAGCGTTCTTCATCAGAATAATAAAAAATATTTTTACTTAAATCTTATCAAATCTTTTTGTTGGTTTTGTCCTTAACCCGTTGTCTAGGTTATCTACCTTTTTAATAATAAATTTTGTTTCATTCGTATTATGCTATTTTGCTGGACTTCCTACCACGTCTGCCTATTCATAGCAAACAACCAAAGATTTCTGTCTGTATTTAGCTCCGTTTTTATAATATTTTGTGTTCCACAAAATATTGTTTCCCCCCAAACACATATCCAGGTGGTGAAAGACGAAGCCCCAGAGAGAGAGAGAGAGAGAGAGAGAGAGAGAGAGAGAGAGAGAGAGAGAGAGAGAGAGCACACTGGTACTAAATTGGAGTCTGACCCAGACAGGATTCCTTTCGGAATTACTTCATATCTTTTTAATATTGGTTCTGTACATATCCCGTACAGGAGAATTCTGTGGCTTCCTTTTCTCTGTCTTTCCATTTGGTTTGCAAAAGTCTTTGTAAGTCTCGTATTGCATTGGAAATCTGGCATCTGGTCGCCAACATCTGTTTTGTAATACATGCATAAACTAAGAAAATAAATATATATATATGTGAAACCAGTTCAGTTTCGACTGAGAAAAATTTCTGTGAAAGACTCACATGGAAAAATACAATTGAAAAATCGAGGGAATTTATTATTCATTTTAGGACTGGCAGGATAAAGCCTCACTTAGTTACTGTTTTTGCATCGAAATAAACATCTTAATTAAGGGAAGAGTCCAGCAACATGTGAAATAATAGACCACCCTCTTCCCTGACCTCTTAACCAACCTGCCCCTCCCTCCCCCCGCCCTTCCCACACACCCCCCAACCCCATAAAATATATAGCCTAATCATCATGAGAAGCCAACATACGCTATCGATGAAACGAGAAAGATATTTGTTTTCGGTTTTTAAAATCATTTAAATTTTAGATAATTTCAGATATGTTCATAAATATGATAATTTAATTTATTTTATTTCGTAAAGTTTTTGAGTTACTATGTTTCATTGATAATCACTCAAGGACTACCAGTTTAAAAAACAAAATAATAATTTTTTTATTTAGGTTTTTTGTATACCTTGTGGCAATATTTACACGGGTCACGCGCTTGAAAATATTGAATTTTTCATTTATTCATTTTAATTATAGGTGTCCATGGAATGAGTACACATATGAAATTGAAAGTACAAGTATGAAGCTAACGCACGCGCACAAACACGCATTCACATTCACGTCCACACGCACGCAAATGTACTTTATATATATATATATATATATATATATATATATATATATATATATATATATATATATATATAAAGAGAGAGAGAGAGAGAGAAGAGAGAGAGAGAGAGAGAGAGAGAGAGAGAGAGGAACTCGAATAAGATGCCAAGTTATAGAGCAAACTTCGAACTTTCTCGAAGGGCTTCAGGAACATCGATCTAACTTGGTAAGGATATTAAGACACGTTCTAGTCCTCCTCCTCCTCCTCCTCCTCCTCTCTCACTCTACCCAATCTCCTCCCAATTCCTCTCGTCTCCTCGTCTCTTGAGGTGGTCTAACCTCCGCTCCTTCCGGGAGGAGAAACACAGAAGGAAAACCGGAAACTGTCTCTTCCGGGAGACGTTCTGTCTCTTTCAGGCCGCTTCCTGACCTGATCTTTTTCTTCGCTCTGAAGGTATTGTGCTTAATGTAAAGTAGCTTTATTCCCGTTTTTACTTGTTTCCATTTTAAAATATAGAAGAGTTTCTACGATAGATTTTTAATCCAGCGTTATATAAAACCAACAGTTACCTTAGATGAATCATAATTTTGCCATCGCTAGCATCTGTCAGAGTGATAAAGGCCAGTATTGAAACTACATTTCACTTGGTCAGTGGTCCTCCTATTTTAATTTCAACGAACGAACGAAAATTAAATCCGTATTGTTACGATATTGTAAGAAATTCTCTTAACAAAATTATAATGTTAATGATGACGGTGAAGCGAATGAGACGATTTTTTAGTCCGCTGTTACGTCAAACGACCGATGGAGACGACGAAGTTCAAAGGTCGCTGTCCAGAAGGAGGAGTAAATAAACGTTTCTCGAAACAGACAGACGCAAAAGGGGAGACATTTTGACATCCACCCACAAACGCCGATGACAAAAAACAGCTTCAAAACCCGTCCAACACTTTCCATTCCTCCTTCCCGCTTCCCCTTTACCAGGAAAACAAATACATAAACAGGGCGAGGTGTCGTGGAACAAACACCCTAAACTCTCTCCCGCATACACACTCAACTACACAGCTACACAAGGTACACACCCTCCCGGCTTCTGGGAAATGCAAGAAACGAACCTTCACTTGAAATACACAACGCAGATTGCAACAGCTAATTGGTGGAGAGGATGCACTGTCCAGGGAGAATTATTTTCCCTGAGAGAGAGAGAGAGAGAGAGAGAGAGAGAGAGAGAGAGAGAGAGAGAGAGAGAGATTTACACTTAGATCTTTTTTTAT
>NC_061090.1:56656575-56669075 GCF_015104395.2 Macrobrachium nipponense | reverse complement strand
CCCAGTGTTTGGTATAATGCCAAAATTCTATATAAATCAAAATCAAATAAAATCCTATACTGAGATCCGTGCTTGACTTAAGACTGAATGAGTAATCAGGGCAGAATAAAAGAAAAGGTAGATTCTCTCTCTCTCTCTCTCTCTATCTCTCTCTCTCTCTCTCTCTCTCTCTCTCTTTTAACAGTTTCAAGAAAGTCATGAGGCAGGTTAGTTTTCCTTCTAGAGTAGATTCATAGTAGATTCACATCAACCGTGCATCTGATGTCTAGGCCCATCCCTTACGACGCTCCTGCTTGACTGTTGATAAACCAATCACAGGGCTGGAAATTCTCATGCAGTCTCTCTCGAGAGTTCACATAAGGCAGGATGTATTTTCCACCTCTCCTGAGGGATACTTTTGTTTTCCTTTCACACATCTTTCATCATGGCTCAATCCTACTCTAGCAAAAGGTCCGACCAATTCCTTTTGTAAGCACCAAAATTAGATCTGTGACCTTCCTTCAGACCCATCGAAAGATAAGACAACTCTTTTTGTTTTTACCCTGGACTCTAGCCAACGTACGCAGGAATGAAAGACCGTATGTCTCTCTTTCCAAATCTATGGCTATTCCTTCTATAAGAAATGGCAAAGTATATATTTTTTTCTCGCTTCTATATATATCGTAAAAGAAGGTCAGGGCTTTCCCCACTCCGCTCGTGTGTGTGATGTATAGGTGTATTTATTCTATAAAATATAGATACTTATTATTTCTTCTCCTATAACCTAGGCAGTTTGACACTGCTGATGAAACTCTGCAGAAGTTCTGATTGAATTAGTTAGTTTTTAAATTTGTTTTAAAAATTGGTGATGAAACTCTGACTGAATTAGTTAGTTTTTAGTTTTTTGCATTGGTGATGAAACTTAGCGGGAGTTCTGATTAAATGAGTTAGTTTTTAGTCTTTTACATTGGTGATGAAACTTGCAAGAAGTTCTGATTGAACTGAGTTTAGGTTTTTTTAGTCTTTTTGTACTATTTGGTGGGATGAACCCTTGCAAGAAGTTCTGATTGAATGAGTTAGTTTTTAGTCTTCTACATTGGTGATGAAACTTACAAGAAGTTCTGGATTGAATGAGTTAGTTTTTTAGTATTTTACATCAGTGATGAAATTAGCAGAACTTCGATTTGAATGAGTTAGTTTTTAGTTTTTCTTTACATTGGTGATGAAACTTAGCAGTTCTGATTGAATCAGTTAGTTTTTAGCTTTTTTACTTTCATTAATGATAAAACTTAGCAAAAGTTCTGGATTGAATGAGTTAGTTTTTTTAGTTGTTTTTACATTGGTGATGAAACTTAGCAGAATTTCTGATCAAATTAGTTGTTTTTTCAGTTTTTCACATTGGTGATGAAACTTCGGAGTTCTGATTGAATGAGTTAGTTTTTTAGTTTTAGTTTTTTTTAACATTGGTGATGAAACTTCGGAGTTCTGATTGAATGAGTTAGTTTTTTTTTTCTTTTTTTTTACATTGGTGATGAAACTTAGCAGAAGTTCTGGATTGAATGAGTTAGTTTTTTTTAGCGTTTATCCTGTTTTTTTTTTTACCAACGAATATATAATTCAATACAACATTAAATATTGTACTATTTTGTTTCCATTGTGTTGCAGTCTTTAAGGATTTCTTTGCCTAAACTTCGAACCAGCACTGGGAAATTCTGAAAGTATATAAATCTATTGGTGTTGTTGCAAAAGTCTGAATATAAGTTCCAAATTGAAATTCATAAACCACCTCTCTCTCTCTCTCTCTCTCTCTCTCTCTCTCTCTCTCTCTCTCTCTCTCTCATGTAATCTACGAAGGTCATCATGCATAGGTTACCGAATCTCTCTCTCTCTCTCTCTCTCTCTCTCTCTCTCTCTCTCTAATATAATCTACAAAGGTCATCTGCATAGGTTCCTGAATCTCTCACTCTCTCTCTCATTTAATCTACAAAGGTCATCATACCTCTCTCTCTCTCTCTCTCTCTCTCTCTCTCTCTCTCTCTCTCTCTCTCTCTCTCTCTCTCTCCTAATTTATAAGCGCCATCATACATAGGTTGCTTATTCTCTCTGTCTGTCTCTCTCTCTCAATGTACAAGCGCCATCATTCATAAATTACACATTCTCTCTCTCTCTCTCTCTCTCTCTCTCTGTCGTAATCACTTCCACCCACTAATAATAGCCTTGAATACCCCTTTGTGTCTCCTGCAAATCCGCTGGGAGGTCGTATACAATAGCGAATACGCCATCATCTTGGATTCTGCCGTCATATCTATTGCTCTATTTTGGGCACTTGCTTATATACCCTTGTCATACGGGACTGGATTTACCGATCCCACGGTTTCCGAGGTTGTAAATTTATGTTTACGTCTCCTATTCTTGTATTCTTCTTATTATTGTTCACTTATTTCTCTCTTGTGTTCCAGATGTAGGTACTCTTAGGTTAGGATTGAGTTTCTGAATTTAAGTGATTGCCAGTTTGCTACATTTCCTGCTTACAAAATAATAATAATAATAATAATAATAATAATAATAATAATAATAATAATAATAATAATAATAATAATAATAATAATAATAATAATAATAATAATAATAGTTAAACATTATTGAAGAAGTACAAGACAATATAATGTATTGTTTTCTTTAACTTAGGTACTCTAAGATTAGAATTGAGGGAGAGTTTCTGAATCTAAGTCACATTTCCTGCTTACAAAAAAAAAAAAAAAATAAAAACAATAAAAAATAAATAAATAAATTATAGATACACAGTGGCTGTTATTGAAGAAGTACTCGTACAAGACAATATTAATTAATTGTTTTCTTTAAACTCTTTCATTATTCACGAAATAAAACTGACAGAGCTGAGCCGATCGCTATCTTCGGGGAACAAGAATAAAATCGTATTTCTTGAATGACATTTCAAGGGGACCAGAAAACAATTGCTCTCTCAACTAAAAGAAATAAAGAATAGTAGATTTGTCAAATACATAGGTAACAGTTACCTGAGACCTAACTATATAGGTCATATAGGTCACTATTAGGAAACGCCAATAAGTCATTATTCTTCCCACCCGTGGGACCTCCTCGCCAGTTAAAAGATGCTGGAAAAAAACGTCTTTGAAAGCGATGAGAAGGAGGCTGGAAATGGAACGACTTCCAGGCTATTCAATTAACTGTGAAGAAAGAGGTCGTTTGGCTCCACCTCAAAAACGACCGAGCGTTTTAGGAAATAGGGGTCTTAAGGAACTTGTAAAAGGGGGTTAGGATTAGGAATAAGGATTAGGGACGAAGGTTAAGGAATTGGCGGTTATATAAAAGACAAAGGACTGAGGTACGTGAATTGATGGGTTAATAAAACTGAGGATTATTGGGAGAGAGATGGTGGTGGAAAAGTCGGATTTTAGGATAAGGAATTGGTTGTTTAAAGAAAGTTTTTTTTTTTTTTATTAAGGTTGAAAAATTGTTGCTAAAAAACCTGAAAAAAATTAGGGTTTAGCAATTAGTAGGTTATATAAGGCTAAGTGTTATACTGTGTTATACTCGTATTTAGGGTGTTAGTTGTCTAAAAGACAACAATTAAACAGATAATTTGTAAATAAAACAAGATATCAGGATGAGGTAGTACGATATCAATTTAGGGGGAAGGTACTGATTGTCAAATTAATAGTTTAGAAATTGTCTTAAAGATTAACAATGACGAATTGAAGGTTTTAACCGTGATATAATTAGCCATATTCAATAAGAAAATTACTCTCTCTCTCTCTCTCTCTCTCTCTCTCTCTCTCTCTCTCTCTCTCTCTCTCTCTCTCTCTCCAACTGATTTTTTCATTCACTGTTACCAGTCTAGACCCAGAATAGGACTAGGAAGTCTTTAGACATTAATAAATAAGAATTAAATACTACGATATATATATATATATATATATATATATATATATATATATATATATATATATAGTATATATATATTTATATTATAACATATAGTATACACAGCACACACACCCACACACACACACACACACACATATATATAATATATATATATATATATATATATACTATATATGAATATATATATATATATATATATATATACATCACTTTAGGATGAATATTCTTTTTGAAAACATACCAAGTATCAACAGCCCCAAAGAAAAAGTTAGTCTCATCAGCAACTCGGGAATGTGTAAAGTAATATCAAGATTTACTTACCACAGATATTTATTTTCAGCTTCATAATAATTAAGTTGGAGTAACGCCATGTTAATAGAAACCAATACACAATTAATCAATTAATTAGTCGCTTATTCTCTCAATGGTTGCTATATGGTAGGGTACGAAAACGTTCTACATACGTATAGAGTCTATTGTGATTGTACCCACGGGCTATACTAGCCTATAGACCGTGGGTACAATCACTCGGTTGATTGATGAGCGAGAGACAGCGTGTTTGCTTGCCCGCGTGACGCAAAGAGAGCTACATCGAACAACAAACAACACTCGATGCTGAGAGCACAGCAGCTCGACTGCCTTTCGGCGCCAATAAACTCCAGAATGACGTTTGTAATTGCTTCCCATAAAGACCCTTAATCTGTGCTTAAACGGCTGTCATCCAGCCTTCCTCTCTCTCTCTCTCTCTCGCAAGAGATCGCGACTCCAGTCATTCATTCAGTTATGCTAGCGATTGATTCGTGGGGCGAAATAGCGATATTGGAATAGGGGTATGTGGTACGTATATATATATATATATATATATATATATATATATATATATATATATAATATTATATATATGTTATATATTAGTATATATATATATATATATATATATATATAATGTATATATATATATATATATGCATATCTATATATATATATATATATATATATATTATATATAGAATATATCATAATAGCTATATATATAGATAGATAAGAATATATATATATATATATATATATATATATATATTATATAGATATAATATATATATGAATATAGAATGTATATATCTATATATATATATATATATGCCATATATATTTATATATATATATATATATATATATATAATGCCTATATTATATATATATATATCTCTATATATAGATATATATATATATAAATATATATATATATATATATATATATATATATATGATATAATATATATATCTATAAGTTATATAGATAATATATATATATATATATATATATATATATCTATTATATATATATATATATATTAAGTGTGGTTTTTAGAAGTGGAAGGTCAACAGGGATCAAATTTTCACCTAAGACAGATAATTGAGAAGAGATGGGAGTATGCAAAGCCAATATTCTGTGCTTTTATAGACTTGGAGAATGCGTATGATCAGTTATGGAGAGTGGCAGAACACTAGGTGGTATACCACTGAAAGTGATAAGGATACTAAAGAACTGGTACCAAGGAGTGTGCAGCTGTGACAGTGGATGGACAGCAAAGTGACTGGTTCCCAGTTGGAAGTGGGCTAAGACAGGGATGTGTCATGTCACCACTTGTTTAATGTATATATTGACCACATAATGAGAAGAGTGATGGAGAATGAAAACAGAGGGGCTAGTATTGGTGGAGAAGTTTTTATGGATTGGGACTTTGCTGATGATGTTGCGTTGGTTGCTGATACGTTGGCTGGTGCCTGTTAGGTAGGGTAATGAGGATGGAGACAGAGACACAGAATTTTGGCTTGAACATTTCAGCACAAAGAAGAGCGAGATCATGGTTGTGAGTAAGGATGAAGCATTGGGTGCGCATGGAGGATATGACAATCAGAGGACAGGAACTCAAGCAAGTTGAGAAGTTTGTTTACTTGGGAAGTGTAATAACAGCAATACGGGAGGCAAATGAAGATTTATTTTACAAAGAAGAAAACTAGGGAGCAGCAAGAGCTTTTGAGGTTCTGAGAAAAAAACGTTGGGCAAGGCATGAAATCAGCTGAGAACTAAGATGAGAATATTCAATGCAGTAGCACTACCAGTCCTGATGTATGGCTCGTCCACCTGGGCACTGACCAGAACAGAGGAGAAAAGGTTGGATGCTTTTTGAGATGAAGCTGCACAGAAAGATACTTGGCATTAAATGGGATGATATGTTAGAAATGAAGACATCAGGGTAAGATTGAGGCAAAGGCCAGTCAGTACCAGGTTGAAGAGGGGAAGGCTGAAATGGTTTGGACATGTTGAGAGGATGGATGGGAATAGAGACCCAGGAGAGCACTGAGAGCAGTACAAATAGAAGAAGACCGCTGGGTAGACCAAGAACGAGGTGGATAGACATAATTGTCAGGGATCTTGAGGATGAAAATCCAAAAACTTAGAGGAAGCAAGGGAAATGGCTCGGGATAGAGACAGATGGAGAGGAACTGTATCAGCCTTATGCCACTGGCCAGTGGCGGGAAGATAAGTAAAGTAAAGTAAAGTAATATTATATTATATATATATATATATATATATATATATATATATGCAATATTATATATATATATATATATATATATATACATATATATTACGATATATCATATGTATATATATAGATATATTATATATATATATTTATATATATATACATATACTATATATATATACATACCTATAATATATATATATTATATATATATGTATATATATAAGTATATATATATATATATATATATATATATATATATATATATATATATATATATATATATATATATATATATATATATATATATATATATCTATAAAAGGGCCCAGCCCATTAAAAACACCAAAATGTAGAGAAAAGAAAAAGTACTATATTTCAGAGACTGCTGTCTCTCTCTTCAGGTATATGAATGAGAAAAGTTTACAGAAAAGGTGGTATTTATACCAAGAGATTCGTCCACAAGTAAGCCAATTTAGGTCACCCCCGCTGATAATCTTCCTTTAATCTTCTTAAGCGTTGGTGAATGAACACTGCGTCGACGATGTCTGATGTCCAATTCCCTTTGAGATGTTCATTACCTGCTTCTCTTTTATTAAGGCCGATTCCATCATTTGACTCTTGTTCCGGCAGTTGCTGCTATAAATTACACGTGGACATATTCCAGTTTCTTCTATGGTTATGTTCATTGTTTATATGATTGAAAATAGCCGAGTTCTGTTTTGTCCATACCTAACTGACCGTTTGTGTTGTATTAATCTCTGGGGAAGTGATTTACCTGTAAATCCGATGTAAGATTGGTCACAGTCCTGCATGGGATCTCATATACCCCCGAGTCTTTGGGCGATGTCTTTTGTTGGACGTTAATCAGGGATTTGGCTAAGGTATTTGGGTAGGTAAATGCAAAAGGGTTGGATTTCCCAAGGGTGTGAGTTACTCTTCTTTAATCGTCTCCAGGTGGGGAATTTTTATTTTATTGTTGGGTGTGTCTGGTCTTGTCTTTAGGGGGTCGGTAGAAAATACGTTTGCTTTTTGAATTGCTTTCTCAATCATATGGTCAGGATACTTTAAAGATGAGAGTTGCTTGCGAATTAGTTCAAATTCTTTTTCCAGGAAATCTGGGGAACAAATTCGTAAGGCTCTTAAGAATAGGTTGCTAGCTAGACTTATCTTGATAGTATTGTCATGATAGCTAAAAGTAGTGAATATATGAAAGTGAGAACGTTGGTTTTTCTGTATATGGTAAATTTGTATTCTGTCGTGCTCTTGATTATTAAAACATCAAGAAAAGGAATTTTTGTTGTCTGTTTCCCATTCAACTTTAAATTTGATGCTGGGCACTAATGCGTTTAATTTGAGAGGAATCATTAAAATTACCCCACTTATTATCCCAAAATGTTAGTATGTCATCCACGTATCTCATCCACAGCATGTTTTTGGGTTTTATTGCATTTATTACTGTAGTTTTCAAAGTATTCCATGTACAGATTGGCTAAAATAGGACTTAAAGGACTACCCATACTACACCCGAAACAAATTTTTGCTTGTAGAATGATTCCCCACCCGAATGAAAAAAATACGTTATTAGATGCACATAATTCAATTCAACTGCTTTATTATTTTTGTCAAGTGCCAAAGGGAAAATGATCTGAATAGGGGGATAATTTTTCCCTTAAAAACTGAAGAAACGTCCTGTACTGGTACTTTTGTGAATAGGGATGTCTACGTCAAGGCTTTAAAAGTTTTATGTTGTGAAGTGGTATATATGACGTTAATCAGGGATTTGGCTAAGGTATTTGGGTAGGTAAATGCAAAAGGGTTGGATTTCCCAAGGGTGTGAGTTATCTCTCTTAATCGTCTCCAGGTGGGGAATTTTTATTTTATTGTTGGGTGTGTCTCTGGTCTTGTCTTTAGGGTGGGGGTCGGTAGAAAAATTACGTTTTGCTTTTTGAATTGCTTTCTCAATTATATGGTCAGGATACTTTAAAGATGAGAGTTGCTTGCGAATTAGTTCAAATTCTTTTTCCAGGAAATCTGGGGAACCAAATTCGTAAGGCTCTTAAGAATAGGTTGCTAGCTAGACTTATCTTGATAGTATTGTCATGATAGCTAAAGTAGTGAAATATATGAAAGTGAGAACGTTGGTTTTCTGTATATGGTAAAGGTTGTATTCTGTCGTGTCTCTGATTATTAAAACATCAAGAAAAGGAATTTTGTTGTCTGTTTCCCATTCAACTTTAAATTTGAGCTGGGCACTAATGCGTTTAATTTGAGAGGAATTCATTAAAATTACCCCACTTATTATCCCAAAATGTTAGTATGTCATCCACGTATCTCATCCACAGCATGTTTTTGGGTTTTATTGCATTTATTACTGTAGTTTCAAAGTATTCCATGTACAGATTGGCTAAAATATAGGACTTAAAGGACTACCCATACTACACCGAATTTTTGCTTGTAGAATGATTCCCCGAATGAAAAATACGTTATTAGATGCACATAATTCAACTACTTTATTATTTTGTCAAGTGCCAAAGGGAAATGATCTGAATAGGGGGATAATTTTTCCCTTAAAAACTGAAGAACGTCCTGTACTGGTACTTTTGTGAATAGGGAGTCTACGTCAAGGCTTAAAAGTTTTATGTTGTGAAGTGGTATATGTGCTTCTCTGAATTTGTGACAAAAGTCTTCCGAATGTTTGATGTGACTGGGAGAAAAAGGTGCCTAAAAAAAGGAGAAAGGAAAGGAGCCAGCTAACCATTTAGAAATTTTGTAATTGAAAGCTCCGGCGCATGAAACGATGGGTCTGAATGGAAGATTGTCTTTGTGAGTTTTGGGAAGACCATAAAAGTAGGGTAATTTAGGATTAATTACTTAAATTTCTCTAATAGTTCAATACTCTTTTTGTCTTGGCCAATTAATCTTACTTTCCGAAAAAATTCTGTGGGAACGTTCTGGAGGGGATTTTTCGTCAGTTTTTCGTAAGTATTTGTGTCGCTAAGGAGCTGGTTGATTTTGTCGAGGTAGAAGTCTTTGTCCATTATTACAATTTTGCCGTCTTTGTCGGATCTACTTATTATAACATCTAACTTTTTTAGCGAGTGGATGGCTATCATGAATCTGCGGGAAACAGGATATGCTTATGAAGGTCAGTTAAAGCATTTAGTAACACTCCTTTTAAACATATCTCTTCACGGCTGTAGTTTTTGTCAGATATGAATTTATCAAAAGCCATATGAAGTCTAGGTTGTTTTTGCGGTCTGGCATTAGGGCAAAGGATAAGCCTAAATTTAAACTAAATGTTGATTTACAGTAAGGGGGGTGTTGATAAGTTTAAAACTTTGTCTTGTTGTTCAAGATTATTCCATGCGCTATTATCTATTAGGTTATTTAACTTGCGTAAAAGTCTGTTGGAATGAGTCACGCTATTATAGGCAGCAATGTCGGAACAGAATGAAATCAGATACCTGTATACGTGGTCCGTAGTGAGGAGGCGAAGATTAGATTGAGTTCCATATATCACTCTGCGTAGCACGAAGATGTCGTTTCTCGTATTGGTGATTCTTTCTTCCAGGAAAATCTTGTGTGATAGAGGGAAGGGGTTTGATTGCAGAGTCCATCTCCCGAATCCGTACATTTTTTGGAAGTACTTGTTCTTTGAGGCATTCTTCCAAAAAGTGTTTTTGGTTTTTCAGCCGGTGTAGTCTGTTCAGTTCTTTTTCAAACTTGCGGAAAACTGGCTTGACTTCTGGAAGTGAGTGAAGAATCGTGGAAAGGCGGTTGAATTCTATAATGGGCTGACAATGACTGGTAAAGGTGTTCTGTAACAACAGAATTCCATCTAATAAAAGGAGCTCATAAAACACCAAAATGTAGAGAGAAAAGTACTATATTTCAGAGACTGCTGTCTCTCTTCTTCAGGTATATGAATGAGAAAAGTTTACAGAAAAGGTGGTATTTTATACCAAGAGATTCGTCCACAAGTAAGCCAATTTAGGTCACCCCCGCTGATAATCTTCCTTTAATCTTCTTAAGAGCGTTGGTTTGAATGAACACTGCGTCGACGATGTCTGATGTCCAATTCCCTTTTGAGATGTTCATTACCTGCTTCTCTTTTATTAAGGCCGATTCCATCATTTGACTCTTGTACCGGCAGTTGCTGCTATAAATTACACGTGACATATTCCAGTTTATTCTATGGTTATGTTCATTTATATGATTGAAAATAGCCGAAATCTGTTGTCCATACCTAACTGACCGTTTGTGTTGTATTAATCTCTGGGGAAGTGATTTACCTGTAAATCCGATGTAAGATTGGTCACAGTCCTGGCATGGGATTCTCATATACCCCCGAGTCTTTGGGCGATGTCTTTTGTTGGACGTTAATCAGGGATTTGGCTAAGGTATTTGGGTAGGTAAATGCAAAAGGGTTGGATTTTCCAAAGGGTGGTGAGTTACTCTCTTAATCGTCTCCAGGTGGGGAATTTTTATTTTATTGTTGGGTGTGTCTCTGGTCTTGTCTTTAGGGGGTTGGTAGAAAATTACGTTTGCTTTTTGAATTGCTTTCTCAATTATATGGTCAGGATACTTTAAAGATGAGAGTTGCTTGCGAATTAGTTCAAATTCTTTTTCCAGGAAATCTGGGGAACAAATTTCGTAAGGCTCTTAAGAATAGGTTGCTAGCTAGACTTATCTTGATAGTATTGTCATGATAGCTAAAGTAGTGAATATATGAAAGTGAGAACGTTGGTTTTCTGTATATGGTAAATTTTGTATTCTGTCGTGTCTCTGATTATTAAAACATCAAGAAAAGGAATTTTGTTGTCTGTTTCCCATTCAACTTTAAATTTGATGCTGGGCACTAATGCGTTTAATTTTGAGAGGAATTCATTAAAATTACCCCACTTATTATCCCAAAATGTTAGTATGTCATCCACGTATCTCATCCACAGCATGTTTTTGGGTTTTATTGCATTTATTACTGTAGTTTCAAAGTATTCCATGTACAGATTGGCTAAAATAGGACTTAAAGGACTACCCATACTACACCCGAATTTTTGCTTGTAGAATGATTCCCCGAATGAAAATACGTTATTAGATGCACATAATTCAACTAACTTTATTATTTTGTCAAGTGCCAAAGGGAAATGATCTGAATAGGGGGATAATTTTTCCCTTAAAAACTGAAGAACGTCCTGTACTGGTACTTTTGTGAATAGGGAGTCTACGTCAAGGCTTAAAAGTTTTATGTTGTGAAGTGGTATATGTGCTTCTCTGAATTTGTGACAAAAGTCTTCCGAATGTTTGATGTGACTGGGAGAAAAAGTGCCTAAAAAAAGGATAAAGGAGGCAGCTAACCATTTAGAAATTTTGTAATTGAAAGCTCCGGCGCATGAAACGATGGGTCTGAATGGAAGATTGTCTTTGTGAGTTTTGGGAAGACCATAAAAGTAGGGTAATTTAGGATTAATTACTTTAAATTTCTCTAATAGTTCAATACTCTTTTTGTCTTGGCCAATTAATCTTACTTTCCGAAAAAATTCTGTGGGAACGTTCTGGAGGGGATTTTTCGTCAGTTTTTCGTAAGTATTTGTGTCGCTAAGGAGCTGGTTGATTTTTGTCGAGGTAGAAGTCTTTGTCCATTATTACAATTTTGCCGTCTTTGTCGGATCTACTTATTATAAACATCTAACTTTTTTAGCGAGTGGATGGCTATCATGAATCTGCGGGGAACAGGATATTTCTTAATGAAGGTCAGTTAAAGCATTTAGTAACACTCCTTTTAAACATATCTCTTCACGGCTGTAGTTTTTGTCAGATATGAATTTATCAAAAGCCACTATGAAGTCCAGACCGCAAAAACAACCTAGACTTCATAGTGGCTTTTGATAAATTCATATCTGACAAAAACTACAGCCGTGAAGAGATATGTTTAAAAGGAGTGTTACTAAATGCTTTAACTGACCTTCATAAGAAAT
This sequence comes from Macrobrachium nipponense, assembly GCF_015104395.2. Lineage (NCBI taxonomy): Eukaryota > Metazoa > Arthropoda > Malacostraca > Decapoda > Palaemonidae > Macrobrachium > Macrobrachium nipponense. The sequence continues at coordinate 56,656,633 of NC_061090.1, read as the reverse complement.
ATCCTGTTCCCCGCAGATTCATGATAGCCATCCACTCGCTAAAAAAGTTAGATGTTAT
>NC_061090.1:56641575-56651575 GCF_015104395.2 Macrobrachium nipponense | reverse complement strand
ATGGAAAAAAAAAAACAATGGAATATGACATAAAGTATCGATATTCACGAAGAAACAAAAATCATTCGAATTGACAAAACCACCTGGAAAAAACAGGAAAAAATAATATAGATGTAACGAATAAAACAAAAACATTCTTATAAAAAAGATATAGATATAAATAAAAGAAATACCACCAAATAACTTGCGGATCAGTGAGTTCAGGATAATAATGAGTCCAATAATACTTTATGGCACGGGCCACAAAGGCCGTTATGGCAGAGGCATTATATAAATGATGCAACATCGAGGTAACATCATTGCAATCTGCTCTGATCGAATACTCCCTCGTTATGGCGTCCACGGGTTCGGGTGTTCGAAGACAAAATATTGTGTCATTTTTGTCTCTCTCTCTCTTTTTTTTTTTTTTTTTTTTTTTTTTTACTCCCCATGGGAGGAGTTCTGTACTTTCTTTTTTATTTCATTTTTATTTTGAATATTAGTTGTCCTTTTTTTGTTTTGTTTTTTTGTTTTTTTGTTTTTTCATTCGCGTAGGCCCATTTACGTCAAAACCTTACTTTTTATTCACGTGGATCCATTCACATAAAACGGCCCTCGTTAAGATGTATACGAGTCTGACTGATTTTACACATTACACTAGCGTCGCAATAGCAGCGGGTCTAGACATCAGTCTGCTGTATGGATGGATTCAGCTGCTGGGGAAATATTCAGTCTATTAAAAATGGAGTCGCAACAGAGGTGGGTTTAGGAACCCGTCTGCTTCATCAAATGGAATGGAAGGCAGGAAAAATACTGATTCCATCATGTTTTGGGTTTAAACTGTTTAACTATAAACATATATTGAATGTTAATATATATATATATATATATATATATATATATATATAATATATATATATATATATATATATATATATATATATACAAAGGTTTTTGCCACGCAGGAAAAAATGAAAAGCGAGATAAGCCAAGCACTTTCGGTCTAGTGCGACCCTTTACTCAGGCACAACTGTGCTGAGTAAAGGGTAGCACTAGACCGAAAGTGCTTGGCTATCTCGCTTTTCATTTTTTTCCTTCGTGGCAAAAACCTTTATTTATACATATCATCACGTTTTATATACTTCGTGATCAAGTTATTCATTATATAATATATATATATATATATATATATATATATATATATATATATATATTACATATATTCTTGTATAAAACAGGAATATGGTGGGACTTCCTTTCGAAGAAATTATGGATATCTACAATTTGCAAATTTCATGGCGTGAAGTGAAACCTCGTTTTAAAGAGTAACTCTCTTCATCGTTTTGTGAATTGATAACATCAGTTTTTCGCAGAGGAATTCTAGCGACGGATAGCTCTATGTAAAGACTTTATGGAATGAATTTGAATAAGGGTATTTTAAAAAGAGGGAATAGAGCCACTTTTGACGGAATCTTCATTCTATAACTTTACAATGGCTTATGATTGAATAGGTGGGCGTTCAAGCAAGAATGGTTCTCCGATTTATTTGTCATTTGATTGATTTATTTATTTCGTTTGCCAGGACTGGACTTCTATCCCAACACCAGGGTTTTAGTGGGTGGTCAGGATGTTCCCACAGTAACATACTCCGCTGTCAGTCACCTTCCCTAGTACCGACTGGAACCAAAATGGTTTCCTTTTGTAATCTGTCAAGAAGGACTTGGATGGAATGTGGAGGGGGTGGGGGGTTTGGGGAGGTAGGGGTCTGGGTTGGAGGAAGAGGAGGAGGAGGAAGGTAGGGTACTAGGTGGCCGTGGAAGGAGGATAAAGGGGAGGGGAGGATGGAGGAGGAAGGAAGGAGAAGAAGAAGAGGAAGAGGAGGAAAGGGAGGAGAAGGAGAAGAGAGGGGAGGAGAAGGAGGAGGAGGAGGAGAAAGAAGAAGAGGAAGAGGAGGAGGAGAAGGAGGAGGAGGAGGTGGATGAGGAGGAGGGGGGAAGGAAGAGTAAGAGGAGGAAGAAGAGGATGTGGATGAGGAGGAGGAGAAGGTGGAAGAAGTGGAGGAGGAGGGCGAGGAGGAGGAGGAAGGAGGAGAAGAAGAGGAGGAGGAGGAAGAGGAGGAGGAGGGAGAGTAGGAGGAGGAGGAAGAAAGGATATGAGGAGGTAAGGAATAAGAGGAGGAGAAGAGGATGTGGATGAGGAGGAGGAGAAGGTGGAAGAAGTGGAGGAGGAGGAGGAGGAGGAGGAGGAGGAGGAAGGAGGTAGGAGGAGGAGGAAATATGGTTTCATTGGACAGAATAGCAATTGATTGGTTAAAGGGTAAAAAAAAGCAAAAGAAAAAAAAGACTATCGGAAAAGAATAGAAGCGACGTCAGTAATTTCATCAAGTCAAATATCAGTCTAATATCATCAGAGTCAGAAAAGATGGCTGAAGTTTAATTTGATGAAGGTTTCTCGATCTATATTACTACAAAAACTTGACGAATTAAGGGAAGGAAGATTTTTACCTAGCTATTTTTCTGTCCGACGAAAAAAAAAAAATCTTGTTCTAATTTCCTCTCAGTTTCTTCTCGAAAGTACTTTTGTCATTCCAATAGTCCTTTAATATAATTGATTTCCAGAAGATGAGAGCAACATAGAGTTTCAGTTTGGCTGGCAAATGGTGTATATATTTACAGTGATTACGAGCAAAGCGAAGTCTTACTCGAACGGGCTCACTTTTGGTGGCCCGGCACGACCCAGCCCGGCCTTAACGCCATGCAAATGCTGATATCTCCGAAAGGATTGAACACAAAAGATAAACTCTTTCGGCAGATAAAACCTTACATCTTTAAATTTCATACCATATGAGATTTAATTTTAAAATATCATAAATTCACATTTAAATGATGTTTTAATTATTGCATTTCTGGCGGCCCGGCACAGCCCGACACAGCCTGGCATGCCTGGCACAGCCCGGGTTATAAAGCCTTATCATATCTCTCTCTATAAGGCCATTGAACGGTTTTTATTTAACCAAAGCTACAATATATCTATATGAAACTAAATTCTTGGTATATTTATATATAAAAATACATCGTCTGGGATCCATTATCTAAAAACAACTACCATTCTGAAATCGACCAAGACTAAATATGGTAGTAAATAAAAGAAATAAGGAAATGAATTTTTATCTTCTATATTGAATTAACGCATTTGATTAGACTCAGGTGTATTTCGAAGAGAAGTTACTTGGGAGGAAGTAAGAGAAATGACTCTTCAAGAATTGCCTGTTTCGAACCAAACACAGCAAAATGAGAGGTCATGAATCAGGTTTCCACTCTGCAAAATTTATGGCACGGAAGAGATAAAGAAATGAAAATTATAAACGAGCAAGAACTCTGGATCAAAGTTTCTCTCTCTCTCTCTCTCTCTCTCTCTCTCTCTCTCTCTTCTCTCTCTTTTAAAGAGCTCTATCCATCTCTTGTCTGGCTTGTCGAATGCTTGTTTGTGTATGTTCGCATAACAAGGTATGCTTCTCCCTTGTTTTCCGTTAGTACAGACAACAAACACCAGAGTCAGTCACCCAAGTCGTAGCGACTCGCAAACAGACGTTCTCTCTCTCTCTCTCTCTCTCTCTCTCTCTCTCTCTCTCTCTCACCTTTAACTCTCACATCATTTGCGTTCTTTTTCCACCGAAAGATTATTCCCGCCATCCAGGGTACTATTCCAACAGTCGTAAGTTGTTTACATTTTGTTCTTTTGGGTTTTTACGCGGACGTTGGGATCCAACGGGGGCGTTTTCTCGGCAGATTAGGAGACGCGGGGCCGTTTCGTTCTTCTCGTTTCACCCTGTTGTGCCCTTTCTTCTTCATGATGGACCATTTTGACTTTATTTTCCCGTGAAATGAGGGAATTAAAGAGGACAGAAGGAGGGGTGTGGGAGGAGAGACTTGCATAGAAAGGTGGAAATAGAAAGGAGGGCGTGGAAAGGAGTGTAAATATCCTTTTTGAATATCAGTGTGAGGACATTTTATTTGAGACAATGCAGGTTTTTGTATTTTGTTCTGGACAGTCATCAATGATAGATATTTGTTTAAGCAATGCACAAGAATACAATGCAAATTTACTTTGAAACAAAAAATTCTAAGATTAAATTTTTTTTTTAAAGATTCGAGCTAAAACTACTTTTGAAAACAAGAAATTTTAAGATTTTTTTATTATTACTATTATTTTTTTTAAGATTCAAACGCTTCATCTAAGCTGTATAAGGAGACTAATAGTTCTGTCTTACTGTAGTGTTGGGATTCTTATAGCACTCGTCAGTCTGTCTGTCTGCCTGTGTGTTTTCTCAATAGATAAGTTTATTCGTTTGGTTAAAAGGTATCTAACAGTGCTTTCCTTAAGTGTTGAAGAAAATATATATTTACCAAGAGTAACAATGCATCCTACTTATTTATGATTACAGTTAATGTATTATAACATAATGATATAATGATTAGGCCTCAAGATATTGGAAGCTTAGGTCATTATATCGAAATATGGAAGCTTGACCAGAAACCCACTGAATGGTTTAGATATAATAACTTAAGAAATAATGGATGTCTACGGTCTTTGAATGATGCCCCGTGGAAATCTGTACAGTACACGGCAAAAGTCTCATAAGCGCTTTCATCTCCCATCTCCACTTTCAGATTGCCAACAGAAATGGTTCTTTACTGATTTTATTCTTACTCGGGAAGTAAGCCTACAAACTACTTTGTTGTTGTTGTTAGGGGCTAGGAAAGTCTAAAATGGTCTGAAAAAGGTGGTTTTGCGTTGAGTTAAAGATACAGGAATCTTAGGATAGGATATTTATGAATTATTTATTAGAGTGAACTTATAAAAAATGAATAATGTGCATGTTGAAAAGTACAGAGAAATTATTTCTAATAAAATGTAGCGTGTTTATTTTAGTTTTCGTTGGTGATGCATTAATATTTGACAGTAGATTTTAGCACGCGCCCCCAGTAAACTGGAGGTCGGATCACGCCTTGTTTTTTCTACTTTCATTTACAATAAAAGACCCCCAGCGTAACGGAAATGTATTCTACTTGAATATCTCTCGTAATGACAGAGGCGCATTCTGACTTCTATTGAGGTGTGAGAGATGTGTATTTCTGGTGACAGAAGTTCACTCTCGACGTGGTTCGGAAGTCACGTAAAGCCGTTGGTCTCGTTGCTGAATAACCACTGGTTCCATGCAACTTAAAAACACCATACAAACAAACAAGTAGTAAAAAAAGTGCTTTCTGCTTCCATTTTATCCTCATACCCACACAGCCCCATCCACACTAGCGGGCACGGCCCGACGGGCAAACACTGTTCCCATAACCCTTGCCTACTCAACGAGCTTTACTGACCGACCATGTGAGAGAAGTATAAACAGCCTCTTTTGTCCTAATTTAGCCCCACTTAGCAAGTACGTCGATGGTTTTCTCCAATTTTAAACTCTCAATCTTCTCAATCTTTTTTCACAGCCATATTACATCGACTTGATTTAATTAATTTGATTTTTTAGTTTTTTGGCATTATGCCAGCACTGGGGCAACTAAGGTCATTCAGCGCTGAAACGGAAATCGACAGTAAAAGGTTTGATATGTGTTACAGGAGGAAAACCTCAGAACAGTTGTACTATGAAACAATTGTTAGGAGAGGGTGGACAGCAAGATGGAAGAAAGTGAATTTGAAAGGAGGTACAGTAAGAGGAATGAAAGTGGTTGTACCTCAAAGCAGTTGCACTATAAAACAATTGTTAGGAGAGGGTGGACAGTAAGTTGGAAGAAAGAGAATTTGAAAGGAGGTACAGTAAGAGGAATCAAAGTAGTTGCAGCTAGGGGCCTAAGGAAGGGACACTGCATAGAATCTTGAGTAATGCCTATGTTGCACCGAATGAGGTGCACTGACGGCACTACGATTGGTTTTTGTTTATCCTCGCAGATCAATTTGCATTAGTGCATATTGCCAAAGGATCCGTACAATGAAATCAAATTGAATATTATTTTACCGGGTATACCCTAATTCCCTCCACTTTTCGATCACTGGGCAAGTTATTCTACCTTTAAAGCCCCTTCCACACGGTCGAACTTCGCCCGACAGACTTTGTTCGATGTGACGTCATCGATGTGACGTCAAAATCGGGAAAAGTAAGAACCTTACTCGCAGTTTCTCCGCTTCTGACGTCACATTAAACAAAGTCTGTCGGGCAAAGTTCGACCGCGTGGACGAGGCTTAACACAAGTTACAGAATTCGCTAAAAAGCGCAGTGCCGCAAATTTTAGAAAATCAATAATAAAGGTAAATGGATTACGGAGGAAACCGTCCAAAATTCGTAAAATGCCCAAAAAGATTAATCCCACTGGGAAAAGATTACGGAAAACGTCGGCTTTTTGCTATTTTGCCCAAAGTGGAATTTTTGGAAATAGCGGATCGAAGCCTTAAAGAAAAAAATAAAATAAAAAATAAAACAAATAAAATAAAAAATTATAGAAAAATAGAAAATTGGAAAAACAAATATAAAAAGCGAATAAAAATCCGATTGAAAAATAGACGATATGAAAACACCAGTTTATGGCGTCTTTTATTTTTCGAAAGCGGAAATTCGTGGAATAAACGAGAGAGAGAGAGAGAGAGGGAGAAGAGAGAGAGAGAGAGAGAGAGAGAGAGAGGAGAGAGAGCCAAAATATGAAAGGAGCAAATTCAGTTTCCCATAGATTATCTTCAGAGCCAAAATATGAAAGGAGCAAATTCAGTTTCCCATAGATTATCTTCACGATTCAGCGGGCGTCGATCAAAAGCGTAATTTATAGTCTATAGGATATAGGCAGTGTTGTATATATAGAGAGCGCTCAGTTCTTAATGGATATTCCGCTCTGAATGACGTCACAGCGGAATAAATTTCATTAGCGGAAATGGGATCGACGATTTGGCTCCGGAATTCTTTAGAAAAAAAAATTGATTGTTTAATCGACGGAAAATACCGTAATGACAGTTGGGTTTTGGGAGGACATATTATGCAGTTCATTTATGCATGACGCATGCACACTCAAACATACACATGTGCTCACACACACACACACACATATATAATATGCATATCTGTGAATACTTTTCCCATCATACGCAAACACAGACGCAGACACGTAAACAGATGCGCTCACTCAAACACACACACGCACACGTACACATACACTTATGCGATATATATATATGCACATGTGTGAATAGTTTTTTCATCATACGCAAACATACACAGACACAGTTACGTCAGCACATGTGTTCACTTAAACGCAAACACACACGAACACATACACACATAAATGATATGATATGCATATGTGTAAATAATTATTTCATCAGCGAATTCATTTCAGTCATGAATAAATTCTATTTATATCATCAAACTATTTTTCATCACTGAAGCATTGATTTTTATTTTTAAAATTATTTTTTTATTACCTCCAAACAATAATTTTTTCATCGGTGAATGATGATTTGTTATCAAACACTTATTTTCTTACCTTCATAGTTTATTTTTTTTATTTTCAAAGAAGCATTTTTTCGTATAGTAAGAAAATTGACTAAAAGTCCTTTTTTTTTACCTTCATAGTTTATTTCTTATCGTCAAAGAAGGTTTATTTTTTATAATAAGATAATTGATTAAAGGTCCACAATTATAATTCAGTAGTGGACTGTAAGGGTTTAAAATAACTCTTTTATGAATCACTTAAAATCCACTACTGAATATTATTGTGGACCTCCAATTATCAATTTAGTAATTATTATCTAATAAACAAATAATTAATTTTTAATTATCGAAGAATCCTTCTTTATCACCAAAGAAGGCATAGCATTCAGCTTTCCCAGTGATTCACTTTGTGGCGAAACCAGTCGGAAATAATCCTCGATTCCAATCACTTTTTTATTAGTTTTTACTTATTTCTTTTTTTAATTTCCCCATCCGATTTCCCTTCCATGAAGTAGAGAGGATTAAAGCTTGCGATATTCCATAATCCGGAATGTTACTCGTTGGGTGAAATATGAGCAATATATCTATCTATATATATATATATATATATTTATAATATATATATATATATATATATATATATATATATATATATATTATATATCTCCCAAAGACTCTGGGGTCTATGAGATCCCATGCCAGAACTGTGACAATCTTACAACGGATTTACGGTAAATCACTTCCCCAGAGATTATCAACACAACGGTCAGTTAGGTATGGACAACAGAACTCGGCTATTTTTCAACATATAAATGAACATAACCATAGAATAAACTGGAATTTGTCACGTGTAATTTATAGCAGCAACTGCCGGTACAAGGATCAAATGATGGAATCGGCCTTAATAACAAGAGAGCAGGTAATGAACATCTCCAAAAGGCGGGATGATCTCAGATATCGTCGACCAAGTTTTCATTCAACCAACGCTTAAGAAGATTAAAGGAAAGAATTATCAGCGGGGGGTGACCTAAATTGGCTTACTTGTGGACGGATCCTCCTTTGGTATAAATACCACTTTTCTGTAAACTTTTCTCATTCAAATACCTGAAGAGAGACAGCAGTCTCTGAAATATATACTTTTCTCTCTACATTTTGGTGGTTTTTATGGGGCTCCTTTTATAGATATATATATATATATATATTATATATATATATATAATATCTATATATTTATATATATATATATATTACAGAGAGAGAGAGAGAGAGAGAGAGAGAGAGAGAGAGAGAGAGAGCGTAGGGGTGGGAAGTGTTCAGCAGTGTTTACAGTACTACGGATACATTTCTATTATACATCTCATGTATAATAGATCATAAAAATACATCAGGCTACGGGCAGGAGGCAGGTAAAAGATCGAGGGGGGAGTGGGGGCGGGGTGACTTTCATATTTCATAACTGGTCATTTCCTAAGCGTCATCGGAGACTTCTGCAGTGAGACGTAATAGACTCCGGGAGATGATATGACTCTCTCGGGCTTCCCTTGATGCTCGATCCATATTTCATGGAGGTGTTTCCTCCGTAGATTATATTTTTTTATTTCTCGATGTCGACCGTTTATTTTGGTGCGGAATAGGACTGAGTTCGCTTTTGCGTCTTTCTTCTATATATCTGTTCTCCCCTTTACTATAGATATTTATTTACTTAGTCGTTATTGTATGAATAACAAGACGTAAAAAAATGCTACGAAGTTTCCTGTAGAACGTATAAATGCTCTATAAAACTATCAGTATCAACTCTGACCGGCATCTCTTCAGTTGCCCACTAGATGCGGCAGAGTGCCGGTGCGTCGAAGGCCTCCGGAAAACACTACTGGATGCACGATCCATGGCTGACTTTAACCTTAAATAGAATAAAAAACTACTGGGCCTAGAGGCTTGCAATTTGGCATGTTTGATAATTGCTGGGTGGATGATCAAGATACCAATTTGCAGCCCTCTGGCATCAATAGTGTTTTTAGATCTGAGGTCGGACGGACGAACAGACAAAGCCGGCACAATAGTTTTCTTGTAGAGAAAAGTAAAAAGGAGAAATTTATGGTATGACTAAACTACGAAGCTGTATGGAAGACATCTCTGCCTGACTGTCTGTCTGTCTGTCTTATGGATCATTCACATTTGATAGTGATTGATAAAGAAGACATATATACATACTTACCCCCTACTTTCTCCAACCACCCTCATCCCCCCCCTACCCCCCTACCCCCCAACCCCCCCCTCCCCTCTTACCCGCCTGCACCCAGGCACCAATAACAACCCACCGACGACAAAGACCACGCTGCCGACCGGGAGGACCTCCGAAGGGGGAGACAAAAGGAAGGACGGTGGTTCCTCCCCTCCTCCGCAGGAGGAAGGACCCGACTTCCTCCTCGTCTGGGTTGCGGAGGAAGTAGGAACGAAGGAGGAGAGAGAGAGAGAGAGTCCTAATGATGGAGATTTTCAGAATGAAGTCGAATTCGTGGAGAGAGAATAAATGTAATT
>NC_061090.1:56631575-56636575 GCF_015104395.2 Macrobrachium nipponense | reverse complement strand
GGAAAAGCAGTGTAGATTTTACTTTAGAGCAGTGTAGTGTTTTTTTGCCAAAAAGCGCGCGCGCGCGCGCGAGAGAGAGAGAGAGAGAGAGAGAGAGAGAGAGAGAGAGAGAGAATTACGGGACCATGAGTGAGGAAAAATGATGGCAGAAGGTTAGATAGGGAAAGAGCAGTGTAGTTTTTTTTTTTTTTTGGGGGGGGGGGGGGGGAGGGGGGGCAAAAAGAGAAAGCAAGAAAACGAAACAATTACGCGACCACGAGTAGTTAAAATGATAGCAGATGGGGAAGAGCAATGTAGTATTCGACCAGAAAGTTTACAAAATAAAAAATTACAGGATCATGACATTATCAATAGACCCGGAAAATGTGTGACAAAGCACTGATTAAGGTTAAACAAAGAAAAAATGTGTAGATTACGTGTTTGTTATGTAAAAGTTCAATGAAATTTGAGATGAGTACAATTAAATATCCCGGAATATACATTATAGTTCATTGGCGATGCCAAAACTATGTCTGTGAAATATTTAAGTTATTTTTTGATAAAAGGGCAAACCATATTACAGCACAACAGGTTTCTAATAAATTTCCATTTAAAAAAAAATATTTATTGCACATCGTTGGAATTCAGTAAAACATTTTGCTACGTAATTTTTTCCTATATTGATCAATACAATTACGTTCCATAAAGAACATACTTACACAGAACCGACCCAAGCAATTAATTGCAGAAAAAAAATATATATATATTTTGAGTCTGTGGTATTAGTGCTCACAGGTAAATCGAGTAATCCGTTAATCCCACTTAATCCTCTGTGATTTGTGTCCGTGATAACTTTTTAATTGCAAAGATTACTGACCCTAACCCTACCAATCTTTGTTCGGGCCGGGATTTTGGCCAAATGAAAGAATTACGCTCATGATATAACGGGGAAAAATCCCTTTGTAGGATTACGACCACCTCCCCCCCCCCCCACAAAAAAAAAAAATAAAGTTATTGTTAGTGACATTGAGGTCAAAAGGTAAGTTAGGTCAGTTAAAATGCTTCGTGATGTAGGATGTAAATAGAATGACATAAATACCCTCTAATGACGTAGGATGTAAATAGAATGCCATCAAAACCCTTGAATGATTCAGGATGTAAATACAATGACATAAAAGCCCTTGAATGATGTAGGATGTAAATAGTAGGATACAAAAACACTTCTATGATGTAGGATGTAAAAAGAATAACATAAAACCCCTCGAATGATGTAGGATGTAAATAGAAGGATATAAAAGCCCTTGAATGGTGCAGGATGTAAATAGAATGACATAAAAACCCGTGAATGATGTAAGATGTAAAGAGAATGACATAAAAGCCCCTTGAATGATGTAGGGTGTAAATAGTAGGATATAAAAACCCTTTTATAATGTATGATACAAATGGAATGACATAAAAACCCTTGAATGACGTAGGATGTAAATAGAAGAACATAAAAGCCCTTGAATGACGTAGGATGCAAATAGAATGACATTAAATCCCTTGAATGATGTAGGATGTAAATAGAAGGATATAAAAACCCTTGAATGTTGTAGGATTCAAATAGAATGACATAGAAGCTCTTGAATGATGTAGGATGTAAACAGAATGACATAAAACCCCTCGAATGATGTAGTATGCAAATAGAATAACATAAAAGCTCTTGAATAATGTAGGATGTAAATAGAATGACATGAAAACCCTTGAATGACATAGGATGCAAATAGAATGACATGGAAAAACCCTTTAATGTTGTAGGATGCAAATAGAATGAGAGACACAAAAGAGGAAAAATAAAGAAAGAAACTAAACTTAAGGAAAATTCACAATAAATTTTGGATAGTCTCGATATCTAAGGAATAAAGCACAAAAAATGTCTGGGTATGGTTATGAATGAATAAGATTACCCAGGTATTACGTGATAGCATTCGTGCATAGCCACCTCGTTTATTCATGAGTGAGGTCTGTTTCCTTTTTTTTAATTTCTTTTATTTAAGACATTCGACAAAGATATTACTTCCTTACACAAGTTCTTTCCACAATAGTCTAATTCTTTGTACAGAAATTATGTGTGATAAATTCGTAAAGTATCTAAGTCTACGGACATAACCGCTTCGTTTCACAGGCAGAAACAGCTCCGTTTCAGGGAATCCCTTCTCACCCCCACCCCCTTCGGAGGCGGGGGGAAGGGGGGCGGAGGTATGATGAAACTCCATTATAAACCATCTCAGGGGTCCCCACTATAACCCTGCCAAGTTTCTGCCCGTCGGACCTGCCTTTTGGCCGTGATTAAATGACGGACGGACGGACAGACATAAGGCCCATTATAATAAGATATATGTATGTTGTTTTGTATGTGTGTGTTGCTTTTATAAAAATCTTTCCAAGGCACCTGCTAGATAATAATGATCATAATATTGCTGATGCTGTCATCATTAGCACGTCTAGATATCAAACATGAGAAGATAAGTAAAAAAATATTTGTTATCTTTTACCAAAGTTTAATTTATTCAGGAGTTTTGACTTTTGTTTACTGAAGAATAACAAAGTTTGGCGTTGAGGCACGTTCGGTTAGGGACACGAAGCGTGCAAAACATTAACGAGCAGTTTTGGAGGAAGACGAGTAGTATCTATCGAGTTTGTAGAAGGATCTCTTTTGGTTTAGCGAAGCACAATGGTATCGTTCATCCTTCTGATGCTGTTGGTGCAAATGTTCACCGTAAGTACATCAACCATTTACACATGTCTTTTAGGTTAAAGACGTTTTCCATTCTGACCAACAAATGCAAATGAGATAAAATATAATAAAAAAATACGTACAAAATATATAACGAGTGATAGAGGATGTAGCAACGTGTGGTGAATGAAATGATTTGCCTAAAATATATATAAAAAAAATATTTTAAGTCATATGCTTTTATGGTAAGTAGAAATTGTACATATGGTAAGTAAGCATAGGCTTTTATGGTAAGTAGGAATTGTACATATAGTAAGTAGGCATAGGCTTTTATTATAAGTAGGAATTGTACATATGGCAAGAAGTCGTAGGCTTTTATAGGAAGTAGGAATTGTACAGTTGACAAACAGGCATAAACTTCTATGGAAAGTAGGAATTGTACATATGGCAAGAAGTCGTAGGCTTTTATGGGAAGTAGGAATTGTGCATATGGCAAGAAGTCATTGGCTTCTATGGGAAGTAGGAATTGTACATATGACAAGAAATCATAGGCTTTTATGGGAGCTAGGAGTTGTACACATGAGAGGAAGTCATAGACGAGAAGTAGGAATAGTACAATATGTCAAAGGCACTCATTGAAGGCCTAACTCACACGAAACAACCAACCAACATTTCTCGCCTTCACCAGGATCGAAATATGAAGTTAGCAGAAGTTAGTCCCTGAAAAAATTCCTAAATTCATGACGGGCGAGAAAACAATGGTTCAGTTGAACTCAGCGTAATGAAGCATAACGTGTAGTACCAACACATTTTTTCGTGTGCGTAACTAAGGTCGCAGCTCTCTCGTCAATGGGAATTAAACGAGTATATGTAGATTGAGGTTCTCATGTCCGATCTACTAGTTTTCTATCATATAATTGTCTTTTAGAATTTATTCTTTTTACAAAAGAAAAAAAGGAGTTTCGACTGTCCTTTTTTTTGCTAGCAATGGACTGAGCAGATTCGTATTTCAAGCGTGTGATCACCATTTCTTCAAGATGGTGATTTATTACATTAAGGTTAATCAAACGCGGAATATTTTAGTTGTTTTCTTCTGACTGGGCTGGATAATTCCTCTTTGTTATTAGTTCCATTTACCTGTAAGTGAAGCAAAAGGATGTATTTGAAACTCATCTAATGCCATGAGTACATTAATGGTGTCTCTCTCTCTCTCTCTCTCTCTCTCTCTCTCTCTCTCTCTCTCTCTCTCTCTCTCTTTCATTCTTTATTCATTTTTGTTAAACTTTGCAAGCCTACTTTTTGACGACGTCGTTTATTTGCAGTTGTAAAAAAATATGAACATTTTCTTTATTCAGAAAAATCTTTATTTTCATGGACTACACAAATCATATATATATATATATTATATATATATATATATATATATATATATATATATATATATATATATTTATATATAAATATATGATCTGGAATCCACCCCAAATCTATAAGTAAACTTATAAGTCACCCGGCCACAAATGGTTAAATTAACCATAATTATTCTTTTTTTAGCAAACTACTACATCAGTATCCACTAAAGGGTAATAATATTGAGGGACAACTTAATAAATTTATCAAGTTTACTAAGGTTTAGCTCTTTATGATAAATATACTGAAATAGCCTTTTTGGACTGAGTTGGAGATCGCTAATTTAAATATCTCATTCCAGGTAAAGGTGGCATCAGGAGAGGACCAGAAACCAGGCAACCAAATCTTGACATCATCAACCGATGTAAACAACCCAATCCTGACATCATCGACTGATGTAAGCAACACAATCTTGACATCATCAGCCGATGTAAACAACCCAATCTTGTCATCATTGACTGATGTAAGTAACCCTGTCCTGACATCATCGACTGATGTAACTGGCCTAATTCAGACTTCATCAACTGATGTAAACAACTTGAATCTGACTTCAGCTGACTCAAACAAACCAATCCTGACTTCATCAGCCAACCTAACAGATCTATTTCTGACATCGTCAACTGATGTAAGCGATCCAATCCTGACTTCATCAACTGACATAAACGACCCAATCCAAACTCCATCAACTAACGTAAACGACACAATCCTGACATCATCAACCGACATAATTGACCTAATCCAGACTTCATCAACAGACGTAAACAACCCAATCTTGACATCTTCAACTGACATAAAAGACTCAATCCTGACATTGCCAACCGACGTAAACAGCCCAATCTGGACATCATCAACTGACGCAAACGACCTAATCCTGACTTCGTCAATAGACGTTGAT
>NC_061090.1:56616575-56626575 GCF_015104395.2 Macrobrachium nipponense | reverse complement strand
TTGTATTCAGTTGCCTCTTCTTGTAAAGGAAATATTTAGCTTTATTCAGTTAGAGGGATAATAAATATACATATTTTCATCTCTGTAAATATATCTCATGGTAAGAGAAGCGATGCTCGATGAAAAATATTTTCACTTTCCATCACCCAGGTATAAACATTCAAGTAATACATTTAGATATTTTTACATCACAGAGGAAACAGTATCTTTATTTGTTTTTTTTTTTACATATATCATTATTGTATTTCACTCAGTTTTTAATTATTTAGTCGACCAATGAAAAGAAAGTTACCAAAAACATTGCCTCTGGTTTTTCAGTTTGATATCAAGTACAGGAGCCCTATATTTGAAAAACGCCTTTCACTTACTCGGGGGAGTAAGCCCACAAACTACTTGGTTGTTGTTGTTGTTTGTGTGGCTGGGGGCGGGGAGGGGTGGGGGTGTGGGGGACCTAGCAAAGGTTGTGGAAGAGCCTAAAGAGATCTGGAAAAGGTCCCGTTGAGCTAAAAATACAGGAATTTGAGGATATATTATATTTATTATTAGAACAAAAATGTAAAGAATAAATAATTAATGTGTTTGTTAAACGGTACAGAAAAATTATTTCCAATATAATATAGAATACTTGTTTTAATTTCCGATCGCAAAACAAGGCTTTATTTGACCATAGATTTTAGCACGTTTTAATTTATTGCATTTTACTCGAATAACATTTTACTCTCTCTCTCTCTCTCTCTCTCTCTCTCTCAGTGGGAGACAGAAAATAGCCTGCTGACACTGACCACAAATGACATCCGATATCAAGGGATCTTGGGAAGGTCGCGTGGAAAGTTATCACACCGGGATAAGAAGACGGTGAACGAACTCTACGGTTGTATTCGTAAGTACTATATTATTATTATTATTATTATTATTATTATTATTATTATTATTATTATTATTATTATTGTTATTATTGCTAGATAAGAAGATCGTTTAAACAATCGAGCATCAGAGGATAAGGTTAGAATAGTATAGGATGTATTATTATCATCATTATCATTAACATTATTTGTTAAGAAGGTTCTTTAAACGATCGAGCGTCAGAGTATATAGTTAGAAAAGTATAGGATTTATTATTATTATTATTATTAGTATTATTATTATTATTATTATTATTATTATTATTATTCCTAGATAAGAAGATCGTTTGAAAGGTAGAGTTGTTAAGTAAGTATATAGTAAAAATAGGAGAGGATGTATTATTATTATTATTATTATTATTATTATTATTATTATTATTATTATTGCTAGATAAGAAGATAGTCTAAAAGGTCGAGTGTTAGAGGTAAATAGTAAGAATAGTATAGGATGTATTATTAGTATTATTATTATTATTGCTAGATAAGAATCGTTTAAAAGGTAGAGTGTTAGAGGTATATATGTAAGAATAGTAAAGGATGTATTGTTATTATCGTTATCATTATTATTATTATTGCTAGATGAATAGATCGTCTAAAAGTTCGAGTGTTTAAAGGTATATAGTAAGGATAGTATGCGATTTATTATTATTATTATTATTATTATTATTATTAGATTATTAATTTTATCCTTATTTAAACTTCTTAGCGTAGGAGATCATACGTCGAGCGGTTAAGTAAGTAATAATAAGAATAATAATAATGAATATAATAATGAATAATAATAATAATAATAATAATAATAATAATAATAATAATAATTGTTAATTATTAATAATAATTAATTATTGATTATTATTATTATTATTATATTTTATTATTATTATTATTATTATTCGGTTTATCACAGATCCTCCAATTCGACTGGGTGGTATTTATAGCGTGGGGTTCCGGGCTGCATCTGCCATCCTTAAGGAGTCCATCACTCTTCTTACATGTGCGCCGTTTCTAGGATCACACTCTTCTGCATGAGTCCTGGAGCTACTTCAGCCTCTAATTTTTCCAGATTCCTTTTCAGGGATCTTGGGATCGTGCCTAGTGCTCCCATGATTATGGGTACGATTTCCACTGGCATATCCCATATCCTTCTTATTTCTATTTTCAGGTCTTGATACTTATCCATTTTTTCCCTCTCTTTCTCTTCAACTCTGGTGTCCCATAGTATTGCGACATCAATGAGTGATACTTTCTTCTTGATTTTGTCAATCAATGTCACGTCTGGTCTATTTGCACGTATCACCCTATCCGTTCTGATACCATAGTCCCAGAGGATCTTTGCCTGATCGTTTTCTATCACTACTTCAGGTTGGTGCTCGTACCACTTATTACTGCAAGGTAGCTGGTGTTTCTTGCACAGGCTCCAGTGGAGGGCTTTTGCTACTGAATCATGCCTCTTTTTGTACTGGTTCTGTGCAAGTGCCGGACATTTGCTTGCTATGTGGTTTATGGTCTCATTTTTCGTATTGCACCTCCTGCATATGGGAGAGATGTTATTTCCATCTATCGTTCTTTGGATATATCTGGTTCTTAGGGCCTGATCTTGTGCCGCTGTTATCATTCCTTCAGTTTCCTTTTTGAGCTCTCCCCTTTGTAACCATTGCCATGTGTCATCGCTGGCCAGTTCTTTAGTCTGCCTCATGTATTGTCCGTGCATTGGTTTGTTGTGTCATTCCTGTGTTCTGTTTGTCATTCTCCTGTCCCTGTATATTTGTGGGTCTTCGTCTACTTTTATCAGTCCTTCTTCCCATGCACTCTGGAGCCACTCGTCTTAACTGGTTTTCAGATATTGCCCCAGTGCTCTGTTCTCGATGTTGACGCAGTCCTCTATGCTTAGTCCTCTCCCTCCTTCCTTTCGTGTTAGTATAGTCTGTCCGTATTTGCTCTTGGGTGTAGTGCTTTGTGTATTGTCATATGTTTCCTGGTTTTCTGATCTATGTTGCGGAGTTCTGCCTTCGTCCATTCCACTATTCCTGCACTGTATCTGATTACTGGCACCGCCCATTGTGTTTTATGGGCTTTTATCATATTTCCGGCGGCGTTGAGTTTTGACTTGAGTATCGCCTTGAGTCTCTGCATATATTCTTTCCTGATCGTGTCCTTCATCTCTTGGTGTTTTATATCCCCTCCTTCCATTATTCCCAGGAATTTGTATCCCGTCTCATCTATGTGTTTGATGTTGCTTCCATCTGGTAGCTTTATCCCTTCCGTCCTTGCTACTTTGCCCTTTTGTATGTTGACTAAGGCACATTTTTCCATTCCAAACTCCATCCTGATGTCCCCAGATACAGTCTGGATTAGGGCATCTATTCCCTTGATGCTCTTACCATACAGCTTGATGTCATCCATGAACATCAGATGGTTAATTCTGTTGCCTCTTTTCTTGAGTTGGTACCCAGCATCCACCTTCTGCAGTACTTTTGTCATGGGAATCACGGCTACTACGAAGAATAGTGGGGACAGTGAGTCGCCCTGGAAGATCCCTCTCCTGATATTAACCTCTGCTAGTCTTGTTCCAGAGCTTGTAAGTATTGAATTCAGTTGCCGCATTGTATTTTTGAGGAAGCTATGGTGTTTTCCTCTGCCCCATATATTTTCAGGCATTCTATTAGCCATGTGTGTGGTATCATGTCGAAGGCTTTCTTATAGTCTATCCATGCCATGCTTAGGTTAGCTTCATTCCTTTTCTGTTGGTGATGGATGTGTATCCTCTAGTAGTTGTATAGCCTTTCGCTGATGATACCTGTTAGTAACTTCCACATTATTGGTAGGCAGGTGATAGGCCTGTAATTAATGGCTATATTTCCCTTAGTCTTGTCTTTCTGGACTAAGGATGTTCTTCCTGTGGTCATCCATTTGGGTGCATGGTAATTTGTGATACAATGCTGGAGTTGTTCTGCTATTCTTGGGTGTAGGGCCTTGAAGTTTTTGAGCTAGTATCCGCGGACTTCATTGGGACCTGGGGCTTTCCAGTTGGGCATTTTCTTTAGTTGGTGTCTGACTGTGTCTGTCGTGATGTCAGTGAATCTTTGTTTTATTCTCCCTGTTTCTTCTGCCTTCACTTCCTGGAGCCATGTTGCATGTTTGTTGTGTGATACCGGGTTGCTCCAGATGTTTTCCCAGAGTCTCTTACTTGGTTTGGCTTCATGAATTTCTTGGTGGCTGTCTTCCCCTCTTAGTTGGCTGTATAGTCTTTTCTGGTTAGTTCCGAATAGTTTGTTCTGTTGGTATCCCTTATTCCTGTTCATGTATCATTGGATCTTATGTGCTTTGGCCTTAAGCCTCTGTTTTACATCTTCTATTGTGTTGTTTAGTCCCCTCTCGTGTACTTTGTATTTCTCATTCAGTTCCTCCGTTGTTTTCTTGCTTCTTAGCCTTTTTTCTGCCATCTCTTTCAGTTTACTCAAGTTAGATCTCATCACCATGATTTGCTTTTCCAGGCAGCCTTTTCCAAGGAGGTTGCTGTTTTGGTTTCTGTTGGGGGTTGGTTGTGCTGGGGTGGTTGGTGTTGTCGTCGTCCCCATCAGTTCTGCTACTAGTCTTGCTCCTGCATATGTCAAGTTATTTGTTTCTGTGATATTGGTGGTGTGTATTGGTCTCATTATTTCATTGACCTCACTAGTTTTCTCCCTTAATTTCTTGGTTTTGTAGGCTTTCATGGAGGGGATCTTTGTTCTCTCTGTATCTGGCTTCATCCATTGTCTGATCTTTTCTACCCATTCCGTCCTCTCTGTTACTTCGTCGGCGTTTCTTCTTGTGTCGTTGTTTGATACCTCATCATCCCTGTCGTCTTCTGTGGCATCGTCTCTCAGTTCGTGTTCTTGTAATTCGTTGCCGTGTGTCATTTCCCTTTCCAGTTCCTCTTTCTGTTGGGGAGTGCCAGTTCTTTTTCTTTATGTTCCTTACTTGGTCTGCCAACCTCTGCTCTGTTTTGGGGGATGTTATTTCTCTCATTCCAGATGTTGACCAACCTTCTTCTATATCCTCTCTCTGTCGGGTTGCTTCTGATGTAGCATCTCCATATTTCCTTATTTTCTTCTCTCGTCCATTTCTTCCTCTGGTTTGCTTCTGTAGCTCCAGTCTCTGGTTGTTGGTTACTTTCGTTGTGGTGGTCAGTTGCTGGATGACGACCTCCAAGTACCTGACCGTCCTCCCTTTCAATTGGGCTGAAGCTCCTCTGTTGCCAGAGGTTCCATTTACGTCGTTGTCGTTTAATTCTTCATTTCTTTCCATCATTGCTGAGTTTTGCTATTTAACCCATAGCTGAACCCTACCCTATCAGGAATAGGTACTCATTTACAGCTGAGTAGGCTGAGGAAATTATGGTAAAGATCCTTTCCCAAGGAATCAACGCCGAGGAGAGCGGTCACCCATCCAACGACTGACCAGCCCCAATGTTGCTTAACCAGTCAATTGACGACCTAACCCACTCTGCCACGGCGCCACATATTATTATTATTATTATTATTATTATTATTATTATTATTATTATTATTATTATTATTATTTGTTGAAAAGACCGTGTAAACGGTCAAGCGTTAGAGTATATTGTAAGAATAGTATAGGATTTTGTATCATTATTATTATTATTATATTATTATTATTATTATTATTATGGATAGAACTATTCTGAAAAAATTTCGAGCTTTCAAGATAAATAATGAAAATTGAAAAAGACGCTTTCGTCTGAGGGCTGCTGTTCAATGTTCTCTGGTAATTATGATTCTGCTGCGGCACAGGATTAGTGCCCTCAGCGCACTTCATGCGGTGCACCGTAGGCATTACCCAAGGTTCTTAGCAGCGTCATTTCTTCTCCCCCTAGCTGCAACAACCCCTGTCGTTCCTTTTACTTTGCCTCTGTTCATATTCTCTTTCATCCACCTTGCTTTCCTCAACCTTTTCCTAACTATTGTTTCATTGCACAACTGCTTTGAGGTTTTCCTCCTGTTACACCTCTCAAACCTTTTGACCTCGTGGGTCCCAGCGCTTGGCAGAGGCCAGAGTTCTTTATTCCATATTTCATTATGATAAGGCATTTCTATATTATTTTGACAGGATCTTGGCGAGTCTTCTGTGGCTTCAGATCAAATCCTTGTTTTAACGAAGGTTACGTTGGGTCAGATTGCAACTGCGTCTGTCGCACTGGGACGGAAGGTGCCTATTGCGAGCACGTCCTAGACGACGATTATTACGGTAAGCAGAAACAGAGCACAGTAGAAATTAAATAAATGAATAAAATAAATATTATTATTAAATTTTATTATTATTATTATTATTATTTATTATTATTATTATTATTATTATTATTATTATTATTATTATTATTATTATTATTATTATTATTATTGAACTAAGGAACCTCAGCAACGAGGTTATAATATTGACAATTAAAAGCCACAGTTGTGTTAAAAAATATATTTTTGCATTAATTTGCTAAAAACTTCTCTAGGAGTATCCGAAAAGTTCTCTCCTAGTAAT
This sequence comes from Macrobrachium nipponense, assembly GCF_015104395.2. Classification (NCBI taxonomy): domain Eukaryota; kingdom Metazoa; phylum Arthropoda; class Malacostraca; order Decapoda; family Palaemonidae; genus Macrobrachium; species Macrobrachium nipponense. Next base: position 56,620,141 of record NC_061090.1, on the reverse strand, counting down.
TTTCAGCATTGTACAAAAATACATTTTTGACACTACTGTGACTCTTATTATTATTATTATTATTATTATTATTATTATTATTATTATTATTATTATTATTATTATTATTATTATTATTATTATTATAATTTTTTTTTTTTTTTTTTTTTTTTGTGTGCTCTATCACAGTCCTCCAATTCGACTGGGTGGTATTTATAGTGTGGGGTTCCGGGTTGCATCCTGCCTCCTTAGGAGTCCATCACTTTTCTTACTATGTGCGCCGTTTCTAGGATGACACTCTTCTGCATGAGTCCTGGAGCTACTTCAGCGTCTAGCTTTTCTAGATTCCTTTTCAGGGATCTTGGGATCGTGCCTAGTGCTCCTATGATTATGTGTACGATTTCCACTGGCATATCCCATATTCTTCCCTTTTCTATTTTCAGATCTTGATACTTATCCATTTTTTTCCTCTCTTTCTCTTCAACTCTGGTGTCCCATGGTATTGCGACATCAATGAGTGATACTTTCTTCTTGACTTTGTCAATCAACGTCACGTCTGGTCTATTTGCACGTATCACCCTACCCGTTCTGATACCATAGTCCCAGAGGATCTTTGCCTGATCGTTTTCTATCACCCCCTCTGGTTGGTGCTCGTACCACTTATTACCGCAAGGTAGCTGATGTTTCTTGCACAGGCTCCAGTGGAGGGCTTTTGCCACTGAATCATGCCTCTTTTTGTACTGGTTCTGTGCAAGTGCCGGGGATTCGCTTGCTATGTGGTTTATGGTTTCATTTTTCGTATTGCACTTCCTACATATGGGAGAGATGTTATTTCCGTCTATCGTTCTTTGAATATATCTGGTTCTTAGGGCCTGATCTTGTGCCGCTGTTATCATTCCTTCAGTTTCCTTCTTTAGCTCTCCCCTCTGTAGCCATTGCCATGTGTCATCGCTGGCTAGTTCTTTAGTCTGTCTCATTTATTGTCCGTGCATTGGTTTGTTGTGCCAGTCCTCTGTTCTATCTGTCATTCTCCTGTCTCTGTATATTTCTGGGTCTTCGTCTACTTTATTTGCGGAGTTCTGCCTTCGTCCATTCCACTATTCCTGCGCTGTATCTGATTACTGCCCATGTGTTTATGGCTTTTATCATATTTCCGGCGTTGAGTTTTGACTTGAGTATCGCCTTGAGTCTCTGCATATATTCTTTCCTGATCGTGTCCTTCATCTCTTGGTGTTTTATATTCCCTCATTCCATTATTCCCAGGTATTTGTATCCTGTCTCATCTATGTGTTTGATGTTGCTCCCATCTGGTAGCTTTATCCCTTCAGTTCTCGTTACTTTGCCTTTTTGTATGTTGACTAAGGCGTATTTTTCTATTCCAAACTCCATCCTGATGTCCCCAGATACAATCCTTACAGTCTGGATTAGGGTATCTATTTCCTTGATGCTCTTACCATACAGCTTGATGTCGTCCATGAACATCAGATGGTTGATTCTGTTGCCTCTTTTCTTGAGTTGGTACCCGACATCCATCTTCTGTAGTACTTTTGTCATGGGAATCATGGCTACTACGAAGAGTAGTGGGGACAGTGAGTCGCCCTGGAAGATCCCTCTCCTGATATGTCTGCTAGTCTTATTCCAGAGCTTGTAAGTATTGTATTCCAGTTGCACATTGTATTTTTGAGGAAGCTGATGGTATTTTCCTCTGCCCCATATATTTTCAGGCATTCTATTAGCCATGTGTGTGGTATCATGTCGAAGGCTTTCTTATAGTCTATTATTATTATTATTATTATTATTATTATTATTATTATTATTTTATTATTATTATTATTCTCAGGTCATTTGTTATCACCGTGCAGTCAACACATAGACAAGAATTCGACGATAGAGTCGCCCTTGTATATTGTCAAAATTGTTATGCCAGGTATGTTTTTTATATAATTCTCTCTCTCTCTGTCTCTCTGTTCTCTCTTCTCGTCTCTCTCTCTCTCTCTCTCTCTATATATATATATATATATATATATATTATATATATATATATGACTGGTAAAAATGTTCTTTTATAACAGAATTCCATCTAATAAAAGGAACCCATAAAAACACCAAAATATAGAGAGGGAAATACTATATTTCAGAGACTGCTGTCTCCCTCTTCAGGTAGATGAATGAAAAAAGTTACAGAAAAGGGTGGTATTTATACCAAGAGGTCCATCTACAGGTACGCAAATTTAGGTCACTCCCGCTGATAATCTTCTTTTAATCTTCTTAAACGTCGGTTGAATGAAAATCTTGTCAATGATATCTGAGTCCCATGCTCCCTTTGTGATATTCATTACCTGCCTCTCTTTAATCAAGGCCGATTCCATCATTTGACTCTTGTACCGGTGCATGTTAGCTGCTTAATAACTATGCGACAAATTCCAGTTTATTCTATGGTTATGTTCATTTATATGGTTGAAAATAGCTGAGTTCTGTTGTCCATACCTAACTGACCGTTTGTGCTGTATTTATCTCACAGGAAGTGATTTTCCTGTAAATCTGATGTAAGATTGGTCACAGTCCAGGCATGGGATTTCGTAAACGCCTGTGTCCTTGGGGGATGTCTTTTGTTGGACGTTAATCAGGGATTTGGCTAAGGTGCTAGGGTAAGTACAAAAGGGTTAGATTTTCCGAAGGGTCTGGGTCACCGTCTTAATCCTGTCCAGGTGTGGAATTTTGATTTTCAACCATATAAATGAACATAACCATAGCATAAATTGGAATTTGTCACGTATAATTTATAGCAGCAACTGCCGTTACACAAGTCAAATGATGGAATTGGCCTTGATTAAAGAGAGGCAGGTAATGAACATCTCAAAAGGAGCATGGGATTCAGATGTGAACGACAAGATGGACCTCTTGGTATAAAATACTGCCTTTTCTATAACTTTTCTCATTCATCTACCTGAAGAGGGAGACAGCAGTCTCTGAAATATAGTATTTTGCTGTCTATATTTTGGTGTTTATATATATATATATATATATATATATATATATATATATATATATATATATATATATATATATATCTCATTCATCTACCTGAAGAGGGAGAAAGTAGTCTCTTAAATATAGTATTTCTCTCTATATTTTGGTGTTTTATGGGCTCCTTTATTAGATAGGAACTTCTGTTATAACAGAACTTTTATTTTGTACCATATATATATATATATATATATATATTATATATATATATCATATATATATATATATATGTATAATTCATTCTACTGAATAGGGAGAAAGTAGTCTCTCAAATATAGTATTTCTCTCTATATTTTGTGGGTTTTTTATGGGGTCCTTTTATTAGATGAATTCTGTTATAACAGAACATTTTCCCAGTCATATTATATATATATATATATATATATACTAATATAAGATTGTATTAAGTATATATATATATATATATTATATATATATAGTATATATATGTATATATATATGTCTATCTCTCTCTCTCTCTCTCTCTCTCTCTCTCTCTCTCTCTCTCTCTCTCTCTCTCTCTATATATATATATATATCTATATATATATCTATATATA
>NC_061090.1:56596575-56609075 GCF_015104395.2 Macrobrachium nipponense | reverse complement strand
AATAATGGCCCATTGTCGATTTCGTCTTTGTGTGTGTGTGTGTGTGTGTGTGTGTGTGTGTGTGTGAGTGTTTGTGTGTAAAAATTTGCGTGTACTTAACAATGATCCATCGTAGATTTCGTCTTAGTGTGCGTGTGTGTAAAAATTTACGTGTAATCAACAATGACCCATTGTCAATTTTATCTTTAGGCGTGTGTGTGCTTGCATGTATAAAAATCTGCGTGCCCTGAGCAGTGAGCCATCGTCGATTCCATCTTCATATACGTAAGATGCAAATAAAACCATGCTAATCCCCCCTCTCTCTCTCTCTCTCTCTCTCTCTCTCTCTCTCTCTCTCTCTCTCTCTTTCATACCTTCCTCTACTTCCATCATCTCGCGGTTCGTCTAATGCGTACCCTAAGCTTCATTCCTCGCATAAATTCACTCCCTAATTATTTTCCTCGGCTTAATATTGTTTGCCCTTGGGAATATACTGCCAATATACATCTTTTCCCCCCTCTCCCAATATAAGTTACTATGCTCATATTCCGTTTTGACTCTCGGATGCGTTTTGTTTGTTGGGATCCACGTTGCTCTCTTGTTTGTCTTTTCTTTGTAATTTTATCTTTACGTAGGTTATCGGTTGCGTCAAATTGTTTGTCTGTATAGTCACTCATATAAGTTCCTGGATGTCTCCGGGCTTAAAGCTGAATTCCATCCAACCCCTTTCTGGACAACTGGTCTGTATAGTGACGTAAGATGGGCCCACACCGAAACTTCCTACAGCAGAGTTATAGGTAGCTGAACACTTGGCCAGTTCCTCTATTCAGACGCCTGTCATCCAGAAAGGGGTGAAATGGAAATCTCTCTCAAACACCCGGACATCCATGAACTTATATGAGTGACTGTACGTCTTTTTCCCTGCGTACTTGTTTGTCTGTTACTATATATATACATATATATATATATATATATATATATATATTATACATATATATATATATATATATATATATATATATATATATATATATATATATATATATATACACACACACACAACACACATATATATATATATATATATATATATATATATATATATATATATATATATATATATATATATTATGTTAATTATTACATGTGCTATCGGCAAGAAAACTGAACATACAGTTTTCATTAGCTTTCGTTCATCGAATTTCCCATTTGTCATTTACTGTAAAGACATAATTCTGCTGAATTTACTTCAGAATATGAAAATACAATTTAAATTATATGATATAAATTTTAGTACCTACTTCGCTAAATGTACTCTAGAATATGAAAATACTATGCGAATTATAAAAGGTGAAACTGCTAAATAGAAGTACTTACTTCGCTAGATGTACTCTAGAATATGAAAATACAATGCAAATTATATTATATAAGGTGACACTGCTAAATGTAAGTACTTACTTCGCTAAATTTACTCTAGAATACGAAAATACTAAGCAAATTATAAAAGATGAAACTGCTAAATATAAGTATTTACTTCGCTAAATTTACTCTAGAATACGAAAATACAATCCAAATTATATCATATAAGGTGAATCTGCTAAATATTAGTACTTACTTTGCTAAATGCACTCTAGAATATGAAAATACAATGCAAATTATATCTTATGAGGTGAAACTGCAAAAATATTAATACTTATTATTTGCTCTAGATTATGAAAATACTATGCAAATTATAAAACCTGAAACTGCTAAATATTAGTACTTACTTCGCTAAATGTATTCTAGAATATGAGGATACAATACAAATTATATGAGGTAAAACTGCTAAATATAAGTACCTACACATCTCACGAGCGCACGAAAGAGACGTCGATACATTGCGTCATCGTGACATGCCAGATAATGGATCAAAGGATGTTAGTGCAGACATTTGGAGGCGAAACCTGATCGAATCTCGTTCTGAATGTTGATGATGAAGAGGTCTTTGTTGTATCACTTGGGGTGTCTGGACACCCGACGTTCGCTCGTGACGTGCATTGAAAATAATTCCTTCATAAAGTGTGATTGCGTCATCAAACATTGTTAGCTATATAAGGAAGTTATTCGTGTATCAATATGAAGTTCCCCTTTTGTATTTCCAGTGCTGAAAAAAAAATTATCAGTTACGTGTAAACTTAGGCTTTTAAGATGAAATTTTCTATTTTGTTGTTGTTTTACCTTGCTGAATGCAAACGTAATCTGTTGTAGTTTATCATAATTCCTTCAATGGCGTTAGTGTATGAATATAGCAGTGACCATTGTGTTTTTGTCAGGAACCATCCTCTGATTGTGCAAATAGATTAATGGTGAATATTTCTCTAAAAAAAAACTTGAGTAATATACCTATAGCAATATTACCTCCACCTATGTATATAAAATTACAAATACGGACTGGTTTGTACAAAAATACTGCATACGTAATCCACCAGCACCAATAATAACCACACCTGGGCATATACCACTACAAATATTTAGATTACTAATCAGTGGGTATGGACACGAATTTTTTTAAGCAATTATAGTTTCTTCATAAAAAAATTAAAAGCTTTCAGCCATATAGATTACTTCATTAACTCTGAATGAACAAGTTAATGTATAATTATGGATAATTTTATGACCTTTATTTATTATGTTAGATACAATAATGATTTTATGTGACTACTTAAATTTGGCAATAATATTAGCGATTCCTTTGGCCCTTTCATTGATCAGTGTGATAAGAAAAATACATGTGTTGAAAACTAAATTATTTTTTCACAGATTTTTCTTTAAATGAAAAATTAAAAAAAAAAACGTGGACTATTATCCTGTATGTTGCAATTGCAATAAAACAGTTTTACTTCTGAGTGTAATTAACCCTTTACTTGGGTATGTGTCATTAGATAAACGCCTATATTACTAAATACATTTCCCAAAGATTTTCACCAAAACAGTAAATACCTAAACCGAGCCGAGTCATTTGCACTCCCCTGTTTACGTAATCCGCTGAAAATCAGGTAATTAGGGTCACTAATCACCCGTAAAGGCGGGGAGGCGGGGGGGGGGGGGGGGGGGGGGTGGGGGGGGGGGTTGGGGGGGGGGGGGGTTATTAGGTGTATCCCACGAGCGTCATTTGCTCCCGATGAAGAGACGTTTCTATTATCTGAAACAAAACAGGAAAATATTTATATCTCTCTTTCCTTGCTTCTCATTATACGTTCCCATTCATCAAAGAGTTAATTCATGCTAATTCCGCTCCATTTACGTATGCAGATTTGCATTTTTTCCGGTTTTGTGAATTGTGCTGTGTATCGACGCTAACATTTTGTTTATCATTTGACGGTCTTTCTGTTCTGAAATGGAGCAAAATAGTCTCTGCGGACATAATGTTCGTTGAGATATGTGGAGGGATTATAATAGTGGCTGCTGAATTTAATAATGCCTATGGAATATTAATAGAGCTCTCACTACAGTCAGGTATTTAACTTGATGTCCTAATCATGTTGATGGCTTCCTTTGTTCAATTATTTGTTATTTACTATTTTGTCATGTGAGGGTAAGTAGTTATTTGGAGCCTATTCTTGAGATTGTTTAATAGCAACGATATTGATAATAGTGGTATTATTACTCCTATAATTACCATTTATTACTGCTATACAAGAATTTTCTAAAAATTACTAAAATTGATTAGTCGTATGACATAGTAAATTATTTTCAATTTAATATAATCACAAAAGCTAAAAAGATAAAACTAAACCAGCCGTGTATTTAGTCCAAATTTTCACCGGAAAAAATATTTTTATGAGAGAGAGAGAGAGAGAGAGAGAGAGAGAGAGAGAGAGAGACTAAAATTAACCATTTTCCTTCTAAGCTCGACACTGAATTATCTTAAATAGATGATGATGAGGCTGGAATGAAGGTTTTTCGCTCGCATCTAATTTGGAATAATATCATAACGCTCAATCACGTACTTGAATAGCTAACAACCTCGTTAGAGGGATTATGGGAATTTAATCTCGCTCCAGATAGTGTTATGGGGAGTTTGTGCTAATTCCTGTGCCATTAATTGGATCCAGGTAAAAAATGTCACAGGAAAGGTGTCACGGAAAAAAAGTCACACTAATCTTTCTTAGATAGTGACCCCATTTAATCCACTTTTGTGGCATGTTTAGTACAAGTTCGTTGGGATTTTTTAACCTGTTATGTATCTATCTTTGTGGTGTTTTTAGTGCACGCCCGTTGGGGATTTTTTGTCCCCCGGTATGTATCCACTTTTTGTGGCAGGTTTAGTACAAGCGTGTTGGGGATTTTGTTTTAACCCAGGATGCATCCACCTTTGTGGCGGATTTATTGCAAGCCTGTTGGGTATTTTTTTAACCCGGTATGTATCCACCTTTGTGGTGTGTTTAGCAAAAGCCCGTTGGGGATTTCCGTATAAATATAAACAAAAGACTGTTAATATCATAAAGATAATGACCCTCAAAAATGTGAATCCGACCCCGTGACTTTATTACCGGACACCATAAATTAATGTGACATTTTTTTCCTGTGACTTTTTATCCCAATTTAAATTGTGACGTTTTTCCTGTGGCACTTTTTTCCGTGACTTATTACCCAGCATCCTTTAATTCTGGTCGGAAACGCCTTTGTAGTTAATTGGGTTATTTGATTTGCGGAAAGGAAGTGAATAATGGAAGGGAAATTAGATTATGTTATTACTCTAAAACCAACTTATTCAGTTTCTGTCAGCCATCTAGTTCCACGCTGGACGAGTGGTTTTCGAGCTCGGCTGCCAATCCGGTGGTCCGAAGTTCGATTCCCGGCTCTGCCAACGCGGAATCAGAGGAATTTATTTCCTCTGATAGAAATTCATTTCTCGATATAGTGTGGTTCGGATCCCACAATAAACTGTAGGTCCCGTTCCTAGGTGACCAACTGGTTCCTAGCCGCGTAAAAGTATCTAATCCTTCGGGCCAGCCCTAGGAGAGCTGTTAATCAGCTCAATGGTCTGGTTAAACTAAGATATACTTAACTTTTTTTCTGTAAGCCATCAAGAACCTTATTAAAGAAGCTGTTCATCCACTTATATATTTTCTTTGGCGTTCAGTACTCAAGATTAAAAGTGTCCAGTTATTGAAACGTGAAAGGTACTCAAAAATTAGTGAAAAATGAAAAATTACTCAAAAAGTAATGTAGACTTTTTAATGATGTACAAGTGTTTAAAACTTATACAGTGTGTCCATAAAGTCCCAGTACCATTACAAGCAATAAATACTTGTAATGGCACTGGAACTTTATGGACATGCTATCAAACCGTGACGGTATACGTATGTATGACTAAGTAAAGGAAGTGGGGAAACTATATTAAAGAACGAATGATTCTGCCGTAGTATCAGGCCATCTTATGCACATATCGCAAGGGAATTTCCTCTTCATTCGCATATTTACAAACGCCTTGTTTCTTATCTGTACAGTAGCACACTACCAAATGGCTGTACATCTCTGCTAAATGTGAGTAAAAAAAAAAAAAAAAAAAAACTGAACTGGGTGCTAGGGTAAGATTGCAGCTGGTTATTTCATTCTTTATGCGTCTGTTCTGAAATGGTTGAGAAAATAAAGTCCTCATGTTGGCTGGCTACTGTTTTTTGGTTTGCTTTCGTCGCTAGTAGTGTTTCTTTTTTTTTTTTTTTTTTTTTTTTTTTATTTTTTTTTTTTTTTTAGGGGGTGGGGAGGGGGCTGCCTTTGTGCGTTGTTTTCCAATGCTCCCTTAATTACAGGACACCCTAAGAAGACAATGGGCAAACAGTAGCGAATAATTAGATATTTGCAAACAAAAATGCCAGACCTAACTTAATGCTTAGCGTTCATGTTATTTTTTTTTTAAGATACGAAATCTTTTGCTTGTAGTGGTTGGTTCATAATTATGAAAAAAGTGATTTTGTTTCAGTTACAAACTTGCAGATGCAATAACTTATTTTTTTATATTTATTTATTTCTTAGTTTATTGAAGTACCACTAGTACGAAGTGGAGTTTTTGGCCATCAATTGAGCGTCAAGTGATCAGTGGAGCTTTTCTGAAGTGAAAGAGATGCAAGATAATCCATTCTCTTTCTCAGTTATTCTGTGATAAAAAGCTGAATTGCAAATCAGCATGATTCTAAATGAGTCATTTAGTTAACTGGTTGAAAATATCTAAATGTGACTGGATGACTGACAAACTTCATTGAATATGTTATTATTTTTCTAGAGAGTTGATTATTTACAAAATCAATTACCGGGTTGGTCTGACAACAGTCATCTATTTGGACCTATTCATGATCATTTACAAAATTAATTACAAGGATCTTACTATGAACCTCTATTCAGGCCTAGTCACAATAAGCCATTCAATCAATTAAGTGGCCAGCAGCCGAGTGACAGCCAATTAATTAGTGTCTTGTGCAATGGCTCATTGTGAGACAATTTGTGTGTTAACCGGTTAGTTGCTAAGACATAAAACTTGGAAGTTAGATAGTTAGAGAGAAACATAGCTAATCATTTAGTCAGTTAGCAAGACTTAGTTTGTCAGCCAGTCAGTTAGAAAGACGAAATCAGTTGCTAAGGCATAAAACTTGCCAGTCAGTGAGAAAAGAACATAGTTAATCAAATTGTCAGTTAGCAAGAATTAATTTTGTCAGCCAGTCAGTTAGAAAGGCGGAATCAGTTGCTAAGGCATAAAACTGCCAGTCAGTCAGAAAAGAAAACGTAGTTAATCAAATTGTCAGTTAGCAGGACTTATAGTTTGTCAACCACTCAGTTAGCAAGACGAAATCAGTTGCTAAGGCATAAAAATTGCCAGTCGGTCAGAAAGAAACAGTTAATCATTTGGTCAGTTACCAAAGCTTAAAGTTTGTCAGCCAATCAGTCAGAAAGACGAAATCAGTTGCTAAGGCATAAAACTTACCAGTCAGTCAGAAAGAAACATAATTAATCAAATTGTCAGTTAGCAAGACTTAAAGTTTGTCAGCCAGTCAGTTAACAAGACGAAATCAGTTGCTAAGGCATAAAACCTGCCAGTCAGTCAGAAAGAAACATAGTTAATAAAATTGTCAGTTAGCAAGACTTAATGTTTGTCAGCCAGTCAGTTAACAAGACGAAATTAGTTGCTAAGGCATAAACCTTGCCAGTTAGTCAGAAAAAAGACATAGTTAATCATTTAGTCAGTTAGCAAGACTTATAGTTTGTCAGCCAGTCAGTTAGCTAGACGAAATCAGTTGCTAAGGCATAAAACCTGCCAGTCAGTCAGAAAAAAAACATAGTTAATCAAATTGTCAGTTAGCAAGACTTAATGTTTGTCAGCCAGTCAGTTAGCTAGACGAAATCAGTTGCTAAGGCATAAAACCTGCCAGTTAGTCAGAAAAAGACATAGTTAATCATTTATTCAGTTAGCAAGACTTAAAGTTTGTCAGCTAATCAGTTAGCTAGACGAAATCAGTTACTAAGGTATAAAACTTGCCAGTCAGTTAGAAAGACAAAATCTTACAGCCAGCTAATCCATCTATCAAGCCTTTTCGAAGGTATTCATTCGGCTAATCAGGAGCTAATTAGATAAACACGTCATCAAGAGGAGAATGTAACCATTTTTAACCCTAAATATCGCCTACGTTCTTAGTCCCTGCCCATTAGTCTAATGGATTCGTTTTTTCGCCGTCCAAATCGATCGACATTTAATTAGGTGAAGTGTTTGCATCAATCTCTTGAGTCTGATGTCTTCAGCAATCAATCAACATTACAGTAGAGTTAAAAAAAAGAACATTTTCTCTCTTATTAGATGAGATTTAGATTGGGATAATGGGTCGATACGCAGATGAGCCAGAAGGAAAATACCTGTTTTATTTAATTGATAAGAATGAATACCTTTGCTGTTATCAATATTTTCTTTAATGTTGTGGTCGTTCTTTTATATAGGTAACTATATAAAATTACAATTTATATAGTGTAACTATATAAAATTACATTTTATATAGTTACACTGTATATAAATACATTTTATATAGTGTAACTATGTCAAATGTAATTTTACAGTTACGCTATGTAAAATTACATTTTATATAGTGTAACTATGTCAAATGTAATTTTATATAGTTACACTATATAAAACTACATTTTATATTGTGTAACTATATCAAATGTAATTTTATATAGTAACTGCATTTACCTGTTTCACTTTTTTTTTGTTTAATTGATGAGAATTTGGGATCTTAATTAGATAGTGACCCCTAGTGACCCCCAAGGGTTTTAGGCGGTCGTTATCTTTTTTGGAGGGGTCACTATCTCTAAATTTACAGTATTAAACTACTCCACAGAAGTGGATACATACCGGATTATAAAAGCTCGTGGGGGGCCCACGATCTAGGAGAGATCCGGAATTTTAGTAACTTATTTACTAAGATATTCCTTGCAGGGAATATTTATATATCATGAGCATTGCCATTTCAAGTAAATCATGTACTCTTGAGTTGCAACAGTGCAATTCCTTTCTTCTCGAAGATTGAATGTCATCGCAGTTTCACTGCATTTAATATATATATATATATATATATATATATATATATATATATATATATATATATATATATATATATATATATATATATATATATATATATATATATATATTATATATATATATATATATATGTGTGTGTGTGTGTGTGTGTGTGTGTGTATATATATATATATATATATATATATATATATATATATATATATATATATTGTCAAGTACCGGCTTTTTTCATTAATTAAACGGATCCGTGTACATATTGTATATACCTAAATAAATAACTAATGGTAACCACCTTTCGTAATAAGTACGAAATCTTGAAATTAAGTTAAAATGTAGCTCTCCAGTATCCTTGTAAAACCTACCTTCTGATTCCCCCTCCTGTCTCGTTCTCCTTACTCCCCCTCTCTCCCCATCCCCCCCACACGTTTTCTTTCGCTCTGGCTGATTTGCCACCTGTGTGTCTCGTCCCAGCTCCTGCCTCGTAAGCGCTTGTTAAGAACTTCTCTGATCATTTGTGAGTACGGTTATTATACCATGTGATATTTGGATTTGGTATTGGGCAGAATATTTAGTTTATTATGTTGGTTATGTTAATTAATTGGTAATTGTTTTGATATGTTAAGTTTTGTTAATTAAAGTGTAATTGTTTTTATTTGTTTTTTTCCATATAACCTATTGTTAATTTTGTGGATTTAACTTGGAACCTTGACAAATGGGGGGCCTCCTGACCGGGATCTCTAAATTTAAAAATTAAATTCTGCCCAAATCCATTTCAACGTAACATTTTGTATTCTGATCGTGGGATATGATTATCATGTGTTGAGTATTAATGTTACAGTGCGCAAGTAATTCAGTGATGTTTCAACAGTGATACCGTAATCCTTTTAGAGTAAGCTTTATTTTTAGTGCTAACGAGGTATCTCGATTGTTCTGTCCGCGAGCCACCATCGACCTTTAGTGTCTTTAAACTTTAATTACGGTTGTAACTAAGCCAATATAGTTTATAATCGGGTCTTGAGCACTGATTAACCACTTTCGTTGTATTTGGAGCATTCAGCGGAAAATCTTAAGGTAACATATTTTGCTTAGCGGCCGTCGACATGGGTAGTTCGTGTAAATGCTCGTTATAACTAATTATCCTTGTCCGAAGCATTCTTTTCCGAGGTGTTAACTTCAGAATTCGCTTCCCAGTTTCCATTGTGCACATTTATTATGACTTAAAGTGTTTAACACAGTATATGGTGTAGACTATATATCCTACTTTCAGAAGTAGCAATTGTTTACAAGGTGTTACTAACAGGTAGACGTCTCTTAACTCGAAATGCCGCTCTTTAGTGTTGATGATTTTCATAGTGACCCAGCGTCACACCTGACTTCCATTGTTGTCGCTAATAAGAATGAACTTTTGTTGTTAGCAGCTAAATTTGGGGTAGCTCTTCCTCCTAATGCAAAGAAGGATATGTAGTACGTAATTACATAGTACAGCATTGTATAAGTGAAGACCTAGTGGATAGTTCTGAGGGCAGCAAATTTATCGTAGACGTGGGTGATAAATCATCGGATGTAGAGTATATGAAGCTGGCTATTCAGTTAGAGCAAATGAAAAGAGAAACCATAAATGCTGAACTAGAGAAGAAAAAGAGAGAGTTGGAAATTGAAAATCAGGCTTTATTAGAAAGACAGCAAAAGGAAAATGAGGTTTTATTAGAAAGACGGCAAAAGGAATTGGAGTTTATTCAAGCTAAATTAGACTATGAAGCTCAGTTAACTCAGCAAGTGGAAGAGAGTAAAATCAGGTTAGCTATGGAAAATAAAAAGCAAGAATTAGAAACTAGAAGCTTAGACAACAATGAAATTGATTTGACTAGATGCATCAAGTTAGTTCCTAAGTTCGATGAGACTGAAGTTGACGTGTTTTTTAAGAATTTCGAAGACTTGGCTTCTTACATGAAATGGCCTCTTGAACAATGGGTGTGGCTCATTAAGCCTAAGTGGTCGGGAAGGCTGCCACTGTTGTTGGTAGTCTGGTAGGTGAATTGAGCTATATGGTAATCAAAACAAAGCTGTTTTAGATGCATATGCTGTAACTAGTGAAGGTTATCGTCAAAAGTTTCGTAATTAGTTTAAGCCCCATATTAAGACTTGGACTGAATTTGCTGCAGAAAAATTAAGGTTGTTTAAGAAGTGGCTTGACTCAGAAGATGTAGTTACTTATGAGGAATTAATTAATCTCATTGTAACTGAGGAATTTAAGAGACGTCTCCCTCAAAATATCATGTTGTATATAGCTGATAAGGAAGAGAAGGATCTCAAAAAGGCAGCTGTTTTGGCTGATAACTATTCATTAATACATAAAGGCAGTCTGGGTAATGTAAAACAACATAGAGCAGAACCGCTGGGTGATAAAGATGGGAAGACTTATAGGGTTTGTTTGCAATTATGTAAGAAGGAAGGCCACATGATTAGTAATTGTCCGAATCCTGCATGTAAGAGGGGAAAAGTGACTGAAAACAGAGCTCCAGTTAAGGTGCTTCCTAGGATACAAATCAAACTTTGCTAAAGCTCGTGTAAAGTACTTGGGACATGTTATTGGAAGCGGGGAAATCTTGCCTAAAACCACTAACATAGAAGCTATATTAAATTATCCCGTACCTACAAACAGAAAAGAAGTAATGAGATTCATTGGAATGACCTCCTATACCGTAGATTTTGCAAGAATTTCAGTAATGTAGCTCATCCGTTGATAAACTTGACTAGTACCAAGACTAAATTTCGTATGGGATGAATCTTGTCAAGACTCCTTCAAACAGATCAAAAGCCTACTTTGCTGTAAACCAGTATTAACAACTACTGATCCTTCAAAACCTTTTGTTCTCCAGGTAGATGCATGTGACTACGGTGTTGGTGCTGTCCTCCTACAAGAGAAGCCTGAAACGAACTTGCTTCACCCTGTGTCTTACTATTCATGCAGGTTGAAGAAGAAACTACCAAAGGTCGCTATCTACTGTGGAGAAAGAGCTCCTAGCTATAGTACAGCCTTGCAGAAATATGAAGTCTACGTTTCCACGAATAACCCCATTACTGTGTACACCGACCAAAACCCCAAACCCCCTCGTCTTCTTGAACAGAGTTCGAAATGTGAACCAGAAAATTTTAAGATGGTCTCTCTACTTGCAAAACTTCAATATCAGTGTCAGCACATTCGTGGTCAAGACAATCGTATGCTGATGCACTGTCAAGAACACCCGTACCAGGGAATATCGTACCTTCATAGGTTACGATCTCTTCAGCGGGGAGGAGATGTCAAGTACCGGCTTTTTCATTAATTAAACGGATCCGTGTACATATTGTATATACCTAAATAAATAACTAATGGTAACCACCTTTCGTAATAAGTACGAAATCTTGAAATTAAGTTAAAATGTAGCTCTCCAGTATCCTTGTAAAACCTACCTTCTGATTCCCCCTCCTGTCTCGTTCTCCTTACTCCCCCTCTCTCCCCATCCCCCCCACACGTTTTCCTTCGCTCTGGCTGATTTGCCACCTGTGTGTCTCGTCCCAGCTCCTGCCTCGTAAGCGCTTGTTAAGAACTTCTCTGATCATTGTGAGTACGGTTTATTATACCATGTGATATTTTGGATTTGGTATTGGGTAGAATATTTAGTTTATTATGTTGGTTATGTTAATTAATTGGTAATGTTTTGATATGTTAAGTTTTGTTAATTAATGTAATTGTTTTATGGTTTTTTCCATATAACCTATTGTTAATTTTGGGTGGATTTAACTTTGAACCTTGGACAAAATCTATATATATATATATATAGCTATATATAATATATTAATTATCATAATACTAATATATAACTATATATATATATATATATATCTATAATTAGATGAATTGCAGTGTGAAATTGCGATGTCCAATAATTTAAGTGAAGCAAGGAAAGAAGTA
>NC_061090.1:56574075-56591575 GCF_015104395.2 Macrobrachium nipponense | reverse complement strand
CAGGAGATAAGGGATTGCCCATAGCCATGCCAAACTTTTGTACAAAATATTCCGCATTAAAACAAAATTTACTATCTTTGATACATAACCTTATAAGACTAATGAGGTTTGCCACACTTAAGGGAATGTCATGACGTTCTAATTCCTCCTCCAAATATTCAAGTAAATTATCTACAGGCACTTTTGTAAATAAAGAGACAACATCAAAACTAACCATATTAAAATCAAAATTCAAATTTAAACTATTCAATTTGTTTATAAAATCAACATTGTTTTTAACATTCGTGTTAGAAATGTTTCCTACCAAAGGAGTAAGAATTTTTACAAGCCATTTAGATAAATTATACGTAACTGAGCCCACTGAACTAATGATTGATATGATAGGGTTATTGATTTTATGTGTCTTGACTAAACCATACATACGAGTATAAGGTAGGGAGGCGCATTGCGGTGTAAACTGTTTAATTAAATGGTCCAAGCCCTTCAAAATGGATTTAATTTGTTTATTAAAATGGGAGTTCACTGTCTGTGTAGGGTCAGACCTCAGTATCATTTAGCAATGTCATTATTTTACTTTTATAGTCACTTTTATTCATTATTACCACTGCATTAGATTTATCTGCTTTAGCCACTTTCACTGTATCGTCTTCTTTAATTTTCTTAAAAGCCTGGAGAAATCTCATGGGTACATTAGGGGGAGAAGGCTTACACATAGCACCATACACAATACCTTTACAACTATTGATATCATCAGGGCATAGGTTTTGATTAAATTTTTCTAAATAACAAAAGGATTTTGAGATGTCGACACAGTCCAGGTTACCATTAAATACACCAAAGCTTAACCTATATCCCAAAAACGCTATCGTAGCACTATCCACTGGTTTGTCTGATAAATTAATCATGAAGTCCACGTTGGCATGCTTAGTCCAGTCGCCTTCAGCAATAAGATTCTTCAGCTTGACTTGAAGCTTCCTTTCAAGACGTTTGCAGCACTTTCTCAATTTTCCGTAGCAATAATCCAGCATCCGATTCTTGCAATCGACAGGAACCGTCTGATTAAAGCCATACCGTCTGCTTCTAAGTGTACAAAACGCATCATCTACTTCCAGTTTTGTGATGTCGATGTGTTTCTGAAGTATGATGTGTTAAAACTCGTTGAAAGGTCACTCTGCTAAACGAAGAATTCTCAATGGTAAAATCGACTTGGGCATCACTTGTTCGTTCATGCACTTCCGTAGAAAGTTTAGTCGGAGTTTCAGTTTGTGAGCGATGATAAGAGCATTACAGAAGGATGTCACGAATAGAACAAGGCTCGGAAAATTCAAAGAAAAGGCATAGAAGTTGCGTGTAGTTTCCATTATGCTTAAAAAATCACAGTAGATGCACGTGGCTTCATATATAATGAATTCCGCAGGAAAATGATAGTCGGAAATCCAAGCGCTTTCGTCTTTACTCAGACATTGTCAGGGAGTTAATGAGGTACAATTGGAGAGAAAGGTCTCAGGTACAACACAAGATCAAGAATACCAGATGGTTAATTGTCAAAATGGTAAAAATTAAAAGATAATCCAGGATTATCGGATATCACACGGTCACAAACCTAAACAGATTGACCCTAACCGAAATTACAAAGTTTCTTTACAGTCCAAAACCTGTAAAAACTGAATATATTAGTTTTGTTGCTTATATTTATCTACAACTTTTTTCATTGTGAAAGCATCAAGTTTAAATAAACCAAGAATTAAATTGAGAACATTTCTATTATTAGACTTGATGAAACAAGATTCAATGATATTCCTTTTAACTGTGTCATTACATGGGATTAAGGCTCTTGCTTGACTCCAGTTCATAGGATGATCTAAATCTCTCATATGTACGAATAATGCATTCAATATTTGCCCAGTTCTCACAGAATACTGATGCTGTTTGAGATGTTGTGAAAGAGATTTACCGGTCTGTCCATAATAGACTTTATCACACTTTTTGCAAGGAATTTCATATATGCAGCCTGGAAGATCTTTAGGAGAATTTTTGATTATTAAACTCTTGACATTAATATTACTTAATACAACATTTATGTTAAAAAGCTTTAAAATTCTAGGAATATCTAAAAACCTTTTATCAAAGGGTAATTTTAGAATATTATGCTTACTAAATTCAAGTCTGTCATTAGTTGAATAAAATGTTTTTCTAGCTCTTTTCCATGCCACATCTACAAAAGTCCTTGGGGTATTTAAGTTTCAATGCAATATCAAATAGTGTTAATTTAGGCGTCAATAAAGCCCTTAGGAACATCCCAGTAAAAACAGAGAATTTAACATTTGATGGTGATTGGAGTAGTAATGAACAAAAGAGGCAATGTTAGTTGATTTTCGAAAGACTGAAAAGGTGAAATTTCTATATTCAATGGGCAGGACAGTTACTTCAAGAAAATTCAAGTTACAATTTCTTTCTTCCTCTACGGTATTTATAGAAGGGACTAAATTATTGAGATTATTAGGGAATTCCTGGATATTTTCGTGAACTGGCTACAGAAGATATCATCCACATATCTAAACCAAATAACTTTTTGGCGCAAAATTCTTGGTAAGAGTTTTGTCTCAAAAAATTCCATGTAAATATTGCTAAGGACAGGAGATAAGGGATTGCCCATAGCCATGCCAAACTTTTGTACAAAAAATTCTGCATTAAAACAAAATTTACTATCTTTGATACATAACCCTAAATATATATATATGATCTCTATATTATATGTAGTGTATATATATACTATATATCTTATATATCTATATCTATATCATATATATGTATCTATATATATCTATATATCTATATATATATCTATATATATATAGATATATATATATATATATATTATATATATGTATTGGTATATATATATTATATATATATATACTATATATATATATATATCCTATATAATATATCTATATATTTATATATATATGTATATATATATATATATATATATATATATATATCTATATAATATATATATATATATATATATATATATATATATATATATATATATATATGATATATAGTATATTACAGTGACATTAACACATGCATTGTCTACCACACACATATCACCGCATGTGAAAAATATGACTGATTGTAGGTCCCAACCGGTTTCAGCTTTACTTCCAAGTCAGTTACAAAGGACTGATACCGTAGAAATAGGAAACCTAACGATATATGTATATAGATATATATATATATATATATATATAGTGATATATATATATATATATATATATATATATATACCACTATATATATATATATATATATATAGATTTATATATATATATACATATATATATATATATATATATATATATATTATATATATATATATATATATATATATAATATATGATACTGTTGCTCTCTTAATGGTCCCTTTTTAACCCAGTGGTTCTTAACAGGGTGTATTAATACCCCTTAGGGGTATGAGAACCACATGCTGGGGGTATGTTACATGATCTCTGAATATTTGTATATATTTGATTTCAATGTGTCAGTGTATAATACATGGGAACATTTTGTAAATAAATAACTATATAAAGTAATAAATGCGTCAAGTTTTCTTGTGTGTTCTCCTCCTAGCTTAATCATACCTAAAGTACGTATTAAACTAAGTACATTAAATTATATTGTCAACAAAATAGGACTTAAGTGGACTTGAGCAAAGGGGATATGAAACCACCATATTGGGCAACTCATTGGGGGAGTGTGGAGTCGTAAGAATGTTAAGAACAACTGGTTTAACTCTCCGTACAAAGCTTAGCTTTGAAATCCTGTTTTTTTTTTTTTTTTTTTTTTTTTTTTTCAACTGTCGCAAAAGCCCTTTGGGAGGAAACTAGTAAATACATTTCGATCTTTAATGAAAGGTTAAAAAAAACGGCATATATCTTGTTTCTTGTCGCTCGTCAAGGGAAAAAAATATTGCGGATCCCTTGTTCGCAGTGACATTTAGCGAGGACATCGTGTCCGACACGAATTTCTTTTTCCCTTCTTCTCCAGCATCTGACAAATCTGTCGCGAGATGACACGCAGCCCAGCATCCACTCTCCAGATTGTGATGCCAAACTGTCTCTCAAGGATTTTTTTTTTATTATTATTCTTTTTGCCTTTCATTTAAGCAAGCCCATAACAAGTGTACATGCTTTATTTTTTTTTTATTATTTTTTAAAATTTTCTGTAAAAGAAAACTATTCTGATGGCTCTGTCCGTCTGCACTTTTTCTGTCCGTCCTTAGATCTTAAAAACTACTGAGGTTAGAGGGCTGCAAATTGTTATGTTGATCATCCACTCTTCAGTCATCAAACATACCAAATTGCAGCCTATAGCCTCTGTAGTTTTCATTTTGTTTAAGTTAACGTTAGTTCTGATTGTTGTACTGTATTCTGGTTGTTGTATTGTATTCTGATTGTTGTATTGTATTCTGATTGTCATTTTATATTCTGATTGTCGTATGGTATTCTGACTGTCGTGTTGTATTCTGATTGCTGTACTGTATTCTGATTGTCGTATGGTAATCTAATTGTCGTATTGTATTCTGATTGTCGTATGGTATTCTTTGTCGTATTTCTGATTATAGTATTTTATTCTGTTGTATTGCATTCTGATTGTCGTATTGTATTCTGATTGTCTTTCTGATTTTTGTATTGTATTCTGATTGTCTTTCTGGTTTTTGTATTGTATTCAGATTGTTGTTTTGTTTTCTGATTGTCGTATTGTATTCTGATTGCAGTGTTGTATTCTGATTGTCGTTTTGTATTCTGACTGTCGTATTGCATTCTAATTTTCGGATTGTGTTCTGATTGTCGTATTATATTCTGACTATCGTATTGCATTCTAACTTCCGTATTGTATTCTGACTGTCGTAATGTATTCTTGTCGCTGTTAAGCTTTTTTTTTTTACACTATATCAGAAATAAATGTAAATCGGTATAAAATTCACATTTCTCTATTTACGCTTGGCATAGTCGCTCTTAGTAAAAAAATAAATCAGGTAACATATCTAATTAATCTTATATTTCAATTTTTTAAGCCTTTTCTCATAGGACAGGTTTTATGACAAGAAATCATTTTTACTTTACTCGAAAAAAAATATGTTTAATACTGAATACTACCCCTCCAACTCGTCCCCATCCCCTCCCCTGTCGTGCAATAACATGCAGATTGCTAAAAAAAAAAAAAAAAAAAAAAAAAAAAAAAAAAAAAAAAAAAAAAAAAAACAAAAAAAAAAAAAAAAAAAAAAAAAAAAAAAAAAAAAAAAAAAAAACTTTTGCTCTTTAGGCGGAAGGACTCATTTAAAACTCAGAAGAAAACGATCATTATAAAAGTTTCAGAGATTAGAATTTTTGTGTAGGGAGATATCTGAGTGTCTCTCGGTCTCTCTGTGTATCTCTGCATTCATGTACAAGCATTTGGTTGGATGTTACTTTTTTTCCTCGTTTATCCCATGATTAAAAAAACTATCATATATGTAATATTAGATATAAGTGATTTCCATCTTTATAAATATCTCGTATATAATATCTAATATCTGATATAATAGTTTTTTCCACCTCGAGGAAAATTAAAGAAAGCTCCTGAAATAACAGCAATGAGGTATTCACAATTTTCTAATTTTTATTGTTACCGTATCCCCTGTAGGTGGATAGTGCCGTTAAGTGCACCTCACACGGCTGCACTGTAGGCATTCGTTAAGGTTCTTCGCAGCGTCCCTTCGGGCCACCCTATCTACAACCTCTTTCAGTTTCTTTATTCGACCTCTGTTCATACTCTCTTCCTTCCTTCTTACTTTCCACCCTCTCCTGACAATAATTGTTTCATCTATAAGTACTTGGCCTGTGGACAATATTTTATACTCCAGTTTCATTCACATTGGTACGCTCAGTCGATGCCAGGACTCTCGTTACTATCGTCAAGAAATCTAGGAAGCAAACAGACACGAGGACTCTGAAGCTCCTCCCCTTTTCAAGGAGTTGCCAGGTGTAGTATTATTAAGCAATTGGCGTCCGAAGAATTCAGAAAACTGTATCTTCAATTTTCTTGTCGATAGGACAGGTAAGTCTTGTCTTGAAGCGAAGGCGAAACACCCGTTGCTGCTTAACATTCTGGTTACCATAGTTAGCAGTTCTTAGCAGATGACGCGATTGAGCAATTCCTTTAAATAAATAATACCTGGAATCACATATGGATGAAGGGTATAAGACGAAAAAGGAGAAATGGCCTAGTTCATTAAAAGGTGTACATGACGGACGATCTGTGTGCCCTTATCAGATTTTTTTTAGGGGGGGGGGGGGCGAGTTCGATTCTCGGGCACTCTACTGAGGTGTGAGAGATGTTTATTTCTGGTGATCGAAGTTCACTCTCGGCTTGGTTCGGAAGTCACGTAAAGCCGTTGGTCCCGTTGCTGAATAACCACTGGTTCCATGCAACGTAAAAAAAAAAAAAAAAAAAAAAAAAAAACTTTTTTTCTGTATCCTTAATTCATTTTTAATTCGATATTAGATCTCAATGAGTATGAATCAGAACTATTTTTTATGAAGCTTTTAGTTAAATACATGATGATTAATTCCCTTTATTCATTCCAGGAACTAACCTTTTTTATTCGTTTTAGTGGTATATGATGTTTTACCAGACGATCGTCTTGAATGTTATACGAAATATCCGAATTTTTTTTTAAAATATGAAACTTCATATTTATAATGGGCTTCTCCCTTATCTTTGACCACGCAGAGGTGCAACAAAACAAAATATTACGTACTATCTTGCTTTTTTAAAATTAATCTTTATTAAATAGCCTTAATACCAAGAATTGCCGACCTAAATTGCTGCAGCAAGATTCCTAGCGTAAGGGGCAGGATAAGACAGAGCCAAAGAGCTATTACTTTGACGTTTGGTAAAACAGCGGGTTATTTCTTTCGCTATCTAAATGCAAATTCCGGCGTAAAAGGGAGCGGCGGTATGTTTGCGCCCCTTTCCCCTTCCCCTTTTTTCCCTTTTTTTTGGCAAATGGAATAGCTGCAGTCGCATCTGCAGTATTTTTCTATCATTTAAGGAAACAGGAATTGTCTTGATTTTGATTGTCGACTGTCACAACCCTTATCAAGAGAGAGAGAGAGAGAGAGAGAGCGAGAGAGAGAGAGGAGAGGTAAGGCAAATAATGGGACTAATTTTTGCCTAATTTATCATTCATTTATTTTGGAAAATTCAAGAGCTTATTACGTACAAAGGGCATACCATCGAATTGGTCGACCCTAATTATTATTATTATTATTATTATTATTATTATATTATTATTATTATTATTATTATTATTATTATTATTATTATTATTATTATTACTAGTGGGATACAAAGACCAGTCACGTTGGGATACATCCAGGAGACAAAAGACCCTTTTTTATTTTGTATATATTAGTGGGCGTATGTTTGTTACGAAAGCACCAATTTACTTTAGCTTCCAAAGACTGCTGTGAAGGGGATAATAAATTACCAAAGGTCAAGCATTTTGTGTTATTATTATTATTATTATTATTTATTATTATTATTATTATTATTATTATTATTATTATTATTATTATTATTATATTATTATTATTATTATTATTATTTATATTTATTATTATTATTATTATTATTATTATATCCAAAAGGTCGACATAAATTATGGAAAGTTCAGCTCACTCTCAGTTTTAACCAGCTGGTATGTCAATAGGTACCTCTGTGTGTGTCTGTGTGTGTGAATGGAAAGACACTGTCCTCACTGTTATTTCAATAGTATTAGTACTTTTATTATATTTAGCTTTTGTGACAATACCAGTCCACATATGCACGTTATGAATTTCTCATATATCCTTTGAAATTACCGTTGTTTTTTTCGCATTGATTGTCAAGTAAATTCACAATGATCCAATTTTCCTTCGTTATTTGATCAAGGCGATTCACAAGTTTACTTTTACTTTCGTTTCTATCCTCAAATCCTTAGTGTTTATTTTCTTAAACTTCATATACTATTTTCCACTGGGGTATTTTCAAGTGTATATTTCAATCTTGGATTTGCTTTATAACCTGTGAATTCTATATTTGTAACCCATTTCTAGCTTTTATGAAGAAAAAAATTAACGTATTTTATATCTGCTGACATTTTATAGCTTTTATAAAGCGAGCAAGAATTAATTCTATTCGTCGACATTTTATAGCTTTTATGAAAAAGAAAAGAATTTATATTTGCAAACATTTTATAGTTTTTATTAAGAAAAACATGAATGAATTCTATATTTGTTGACATTTTATAGCTGTTATAAAGAGAAAAAGAATTAATTCTATATTCGTTGATATTTTATAGCTTTTATGAAAAAGAAAAGTATTAATTCTATATTTTGACCATTTTATAGCTTTTATGACGATAAAAATGAATGAATTCTATATTTGTTGACAATTGATAGTTCTTATGCGGAAGACAATGTGAAGATTTTTAAAACATACTTTTCTGCGTTGATGATATTAGTTGTGACACCAGAAATCTTGGTATTAGATTAATTAATCACATTTGGTAAAATAGATTGTAGCTCGGGTGAGGCGATATTGAACGGATTCATATATTTAAGCTATGCGGTTTGATATTGCTCTCTTGATATTTATACCCGGCCACCACGTTCTTTGCCGTACCTGAATCCAGCCAGGAATAAATATATATATATAGTATATACTGCCCATTATCGCTCTCGAAATCGAGGTCTGTCTTTGTATTGACAGTTTCAGGCCGTTATTTCCTCGGGAGCTTTACGACGCATGAAGATATTACATCGAAAACGACCTGGCAGAAAGACACTCCGGCAGCCATCTAAATGCAAATTCCTGATGCAAAAAGAAAATGGCACCGAATATTTCCTTAGGGTTTGTGGGGGAGCGGGGGTGGGAGGGCCGGAACTCAACGACTTGCAATGGATTGTGAAATAGATTTTTTCCCTTAGTGTCAAGAAGATACCTGACTTTCTTTTTTCATGACTGTTTATAGACGTCGCGTAATAAAAGTTAATTTTCTAAATGTCTACCACGTGACATATAACTCTTTCGTGTTTTAGACGTCACTTAGAGAGTGAATTTCTAATGTCTACATGTGACATATAACTTCTTCGTGTTTTTAGACATCGTTTATAGAATTAATTTCTAATGTCTACACGTGACATATTACTCCTTCCTTCATATATAGACAATACTCACGATGAAGTCTTTCAGCAAGGTGGAAAATGTATGATTCTTTTGATCTGGTCATTTCTGAATGTTATCTAGGTAATCTAGAAGACAAGATATTTCCATTAACTATATTTTTTTGGGGCCGTGATACCGACATAGCAATCCTGTTTAATAGCTGTATGTCGCTATTTTGATAATGATGACTTTTTTTCCTTTTAGATATTTACTAATTTCCACTTTTGTTGATGGAGCTCATTAAATAAAAAGCAAATACTCTTAAATGAGCTGTAATAACTAGGTTGACTCAGGTTATATATAGGATATTTAGCCTAATTAAAACAAAATTGGCGCAAATAAACAAACTGAATATTCATTTGCATCTGCACCTTTTATTTGGAGAATGTGTTTACATGACTTGCAGAGTTCATCAAATCGTCTGCCTCTTTGTAAGCCTTCAGAAAGCAGTCATTGGGCTTTACCTATCGATAGTGTTTTGAATTAATTAATTCCTTTACATCTAAGTTAATACCAAGGACACGTGTCTGATAAAATCGTCGATAACATCAATACCCATTTCACCTTTCGTTTGAGCTCAGGCATTTGTCAATAGAGGTTGGAGTCTTGTAATAAAGCCTACAGTAAACACACTCCACGTCTCGCTATTGGTAACTGTGATGGTGTCCGCTTGCCGGTGGTGGCAGGCGTTACTTAATAATAATAATAATAATAATAATAATAATAATAATAATAATAATTAATAATAATATCCTTTATTTCGGTCAGGGTCATATACAATGAATATACAAAATACACAGTAACATACACAATCTAGATATATGAGTCAACATGATAGGAAAAAATGAGTAATCGGCACTTATTCACAAAATAGCTGAGGTAGCATATAAAAAGATAGTAATCATAATACTGGTAATAGTAATAATATTGGTGAGAAAAAAAATGCATTGAGAGTTATAACAGTTAGTGCACAGATTATATAACTTAAATTTCAACTAGAGACCTTAGGTGGTTACAGTAGTCAGGTCCAGAGGGCTAAATACATCAATTGAATGTATAAAAAAAAAAACTTTAACTTGATAGTAATCACAGAAATAATGAAAAAATAAAATATCAGCAATAAATATAAATAATGACAAATCTGCAGATGACATCTTGCTAATACAGAGATTAAGTCCTTTAGGGACAAAGGCCTCATTTTCCCATCTTTCCCACAATTTAGATCTTCTTGCTTCACTCTTAGGATGTTTTGTATGAGCGAGTTGCCGCTGTTTCTCACTCGGGTTACCAGGCTGGACATTGTTCGCCTTACAATAATAATTTTTAAATTGTCCAAGTGGTTTTCTAAGAACATCTGTGTGGCATAGTGGTAGTGTGGAGTGTTTGTGAGGCATCTCAGAATGTCATTGTGCACAACAGTGATACGTCTCATGGTCTCTCGGTATAGTTCGTCCAGAGGGAACGCCCATAGATACTGTAGCAGTACGAGCGGAAGAGCAGCAGTTTCACGTCTCGGTGACAGAAGGCAAACCTCCTTGCAATCATGTTGCAGGTTGCACATAGTTTACGACGCCTCTGTTCAATGTCTGCCATATCTTTTAGGTCGTCGGTAATAATGTGACTCAAATACGGAAATTCGCGCACAAATTCCAGCCGATGGTTTCCGAGGAAAATTTGTGGTTCTGCAATATGCTTAAGCGATCTCGGGAGCAGCGACATGCACTGGGTCTTGGCTTCGTTGTAGATTATATCAAATTCCTCTGCATATTGGCGGCAAGTGGTCGATGAGTCGTTGGAGGCATGTACTGATGGGGAAATCAGAACCATATCGTCAGCGTAACAGAGGTTGTTTATAGTTGTTTCATTGACAGTGCATCCGATTGGGAGTGAGTTCAGTTTGACATTCAAGGCATCTGTGTACGCATCAAACAGGTATGGAGAGAGAATGCCCCCTTGCCAAAGCCCGTTTTAGGAGCCGAAGGGTGTACGATAATACGTTGCCCCATTTGACACAGAATTGCTGTGTGGAGAACCAGCAATGTAAAATGCCAATTAGATATAGGGGTGTGCCCCTTTTATGCAGCTTCAGGAAGAGCTTCAGGTAGTATACTCTGTCAAATGCTTTTCTCACATCTACGAAACACAGGAAAACAGGAGATGCTGATGATAGGTAGTAGTTCAGCAATTCTTTCAGTATGTAGATGCAGGTGTCGGTTGAGTGGTTTGCTTTAAACCCGAACTGGTTGTCAGTGTGTAGAAAGGGGAGAAGTCTCACAAGAAGAACCGACTCAAGTATCTTCGATGCGATTGTTGTGATTGCAATTGGCCGGTAGTTGCCAAGGTCAGCTGCATCCTTTAGCTTGTTTTTGATTAATGGTATCAAGTGAACTAAGAGTAGGGAGTCTGGAAGAACTGGTGAATTATGCACGCATTGAATAAGGCAGCTAGCAAAATGTAAATTTATCGAATGGCAGAATTTGAAAGCCTCTGCGGGAAGACCATCACAGCCGAGCGATTTATTATTAGGTATGCTGTTTATGGCATCGCTGATGTTACCTGGCGTAATACGGTCTGCAAAATGAAATTGAATGTTGTCATTAAGGAGGTTATCTACCTCGCTTCAGGAATCCTGATCATTTATGCAATTCAGGATATTGTTGAAGTGATCACCCCACATCCTTGCGATAGCCTCGTCTCCGACTGCTTCCCCTACTCTCTGTGATAGCTTTTTAGTTTTGGGATTTAAGGACTGGATATCTTTCCAAAGACGAGGGTAATCACCAGATTCTACGTTTGTAGACATTGCATCGGCTCTTAGTTGTTTTTTCATTTAACCTGCAGTGCTTAAGAGCAAGTTTGAATTGCGCTCTCGCCTGCCTCATTAGTAATGCAGTGTGTCCTTCCCTCGGGCTACCATTTTGCCTCCACAGTAAAAACATTTCTCGTGAATATGTATACAGATCCTTAACCAAGTCATTCCAACCAGGTATATTACGAGAATTACCTTGACGAAATCTATAGGCAGTCCTGCCCGAAGCAAGCATAGCGGAGATTATGTTCGAATAGAATTCATTCAGATCCCTCTTGTGGTGGTCATTTCTACATTTTGTGTTGGTACACAGTAAGGCGTCAGCCGGTTGAATTATTGACCGCAACCTGGTTTCCGTGGTCGCCCTAAAGTATCTGGTTTTCTGTTGGTTTTTAAACTCCCAGTTAACCGCTAGTGGGCGGTCAGTTAGTGGGTTCACGGTAGGGAGGGATGGGGTACTGAATGACACCTGTAATGGGATGTGATCGTAGCCCATTGCAAGATCGTAGCGAATATTGCAGGTCATAATAGAATCATGAAGTTGTGGAGATGTGATGCAGTGGTCCAGCCAGGGGGTTGTAATTGCGTCTGCTCTATTATGTACATATGAGTAGGAGGAGGGAGGGAGGAGCATTACATCGCTAATTTGGAGAGCATGATTTTGACAGAAGCAAGTAAGTTCATTATAAAATTGTTTTGCGGGGTGAGAATTAAGGTCCCCTATTATACAAATATGATCAGCAGGAGAATCTTGAATAATACTGTGTAACTCCCCTAGGATCATGCAGTAATGATCAAAATTATTGTTATTTTCCCATGGCATATAAACATTAATTATTAGGATTTTAGAGTTCCCTACTGTCACTTGAAGCCCAAGCAATCTGTCACTCCTGTAGGTCATCACCTTTATCATATTGTCTAACGATTTGTGCCACAGGAAAGAAAGGCCCCCTTTCGGGCGACCGCCTATGATTTGATCTGTAACTTGCATCGATGAAGTCGAGAAGGTTCTGAAGTCTTCATGAATTGTATCGCAGATGGCAAGGTCATGAGGCCAGAGGAGCGTTTCTTGCAATGCAATGATGCCGTTGAAATTTTTGCAGAGCATGTTTAGGAGAGGAATGTTCCGCTTGAGGGCCAAAAAATATTCCAAGACATTATGTTTAATGATCCATGGCTACTCACGAAGATGGGAGATGAATGCGCTGATCATTTGGGTGGGATGGGGGGTTGGGGGGTTATCCAGGGGAGTGGGCAGTCAATCGCCGTGGGCGGTTGGCTGGCACTTGCGGTGGAAATGACCCTGGTTGGAGTGACAGTAAGTTCCCCTGGGGGTGGTTGGTCCCGGATTAGGTTATATCTTGAAACTAATATATTAGGACCAAAATTCTCGCCTTTAAGAACGTCGAGGTGTGAAATAGGCAGGTAATCCTGTAAGCCACTTTGTATGTTTACTTCTGCATGGGAGTTCGTGAGAGATAAGTAAGGGTCAGAGCCAGTGAGAAACTTGACTCTCTCCACTATGGCGTCTAGCGTCACCGATGAGCGCAGATTGTGAATTGCTACGTGACATCTCTTCTCAGTGCTCGGGCGAGGTGAAACTCGAATGTTGGGCTCCGGTCCAGCGGCCAAACGAGAGGTTCTTCTCTTCTTTCTGCTTGTTTGTATCTGCCAGCCGCCAGACCCCTCAAGATCACTCTCATCTGCATCTACGATGGGGAGTTGGCGGGGAGAGATAGGGTGGGGAGGATCACAAGGGCTGGTAATCATCACCGGAGGTCTATCTTCCCACCGGAGGCACTGGGGAGGGAGGGGAGGATGGGGACCAACTGTCTCCTCAGAACGGCCTACAGGTGAAGGGGCACTTCCGTGTTGCTGGAGGCGAGGAAAAACTGGATGCCGCATTCATAGGAGTTTGGTGGCTATCTGTGCGATTGTCAATCGATCCTGCACTCCTTTGATCGCATCCCAGATCCGTGTGAGATTATTTGTTTCCACCGTTTTAAGACTGTCTAGGATCCTGCAGTCCTTTGATCAACGTCCCAGATTCTTGATAATTTATCATTTGTCTCCTCGATTTTTTCTGAGTTTTTTTCCCATTATTTCTGAGAGGGATTTTGCTGTTTGGAAGGCATTTTCTGCCGTGTGGTACACTGCGGGTAGGCTTAGGTCAGCGGGCCCTTTGGAGGCAGATTGTAAGGGTCATCGGCGTAGAGTTTCCACCGAGCAGTCCTTAGCCACTTAGTGATATATGATATTTTTTTGTGTGAGGACAAGTTCTCGCGGATCGCTCCTTGAGAATGCTCTCTGGTATCAGATCTTCGCATTTCGTATATGCAACGTTGATTTCCTCATCGGAGAAGGCATCACTGACAGATTGAATAGCGGACTCGACGTCGGAACGGTTCGATTGGTATTGGTGTAAAGTACAGACAATTGTTCGCGAGTACGGAACTTAGTGTGTGGGGCACAAGCACCGGTAGGTGCCTGGGTCACTTGCGCTAACGGTTTGGAGGTTGGTCGATGACATTTTTGTGGTAAGGGAAGGGCAAGTACTAACACATACACTGCATTCTTTTACCCATTTCCCAGGACCAATAGGCCTCGAGTAGCTGTGATTTGAAAGATTTCTAAGGCACTGATTGGAGCAGAAAGAATATTAGAATATCTGCAATTGCATAACACTTAAGGTTCTCTGGCAGCGTACCTTCGGCCCCTACCGCCGCAAACCCCATACTTTCTTTTACTATACATCCGTTCGTCTTCTCTTTTCCCTACCTTATTTTTCACCCTTGCTTAATAATGAGTAGATTTCGTTGAAAATAAAATTTATGTCAATCCCTTCACTAAATTTACCCGCATTAAATCCGTTATTATTATTGTTATTATTTCATCATTGGATGACTGGGTCGCGTACTCGCCTATCAATGTGGTAGCCAGAGTTCGCTGCCCTCTGCTGCCAATGCAGAACCGGCGGTATTTATTTCTGGGGATATAAAATTAATTTCTCGATATAACGTGGTTTGGATCCCACAATAAACTGTTGGCCCCGTTGCTAAGTAACCAATTGGTTCCTAGTCACGTAAAAAAAAAATCTAATCCTTCGGGCCAGCCCTAGGAGAGCTGTCAATCAGCTCAGTGGTCTGGTTAAACTAAGATATACTTAACATTATTATTATTATTATTATTATTATTATTATTATTATTATTATTATTATTATTATTATTATTATTATTATTATTAACGTAAATTTAGTTACAACTTTCATCCACATTTTTCAATAATGCTTAATTTCCACCAGTTACTTTATTGAATACTTGATGAAAATGAGACCCTTTCAAATTAGAATATAATCGAATCGAAATATCTTTTAAAAACTCCAGATTATACAATAGTATCCTTATGAATGAAAATTATATGATTGATTCTTTTGAATAATTATCTCAGTTTGAATAATATTGGTTATTTTTTAAAACACAAACTTTTAAAAAATAACCTTTTGAAAAACCGAACTGCTTGGCCTTTTGGATATTTGACAAGTTTTCATAGGTTTTCATTATATTTTGTTGAATTGTTTTTTCCGTCCTTCCAAACAAATTTTATTTTGATTGGATTTTGGTGTTTCTTCTTCTCTTCTTCTTCTCTCTTCTTTTCTTCTTCTTCTCTCTCTCTCTCTCTCTCTCTCTCTCTCTCATCTCTCTTCTCTCTCTCTCTGTGTGCGTGTATAGTTCAATATGTTTCTAACCATTCAATTTAATGTTTTCAAAAATAGTGGCTAAATTTTAAAAATTCAAATATATAATTAGTTCTAGATGGAAAGATAATTATATTTTGGTGAATTATATCCATCCCTCTAAACAAATTTTGTTTTGATTGGAATTTGGCGTTTCTTCTTCTTCTTATTCTTCTTCTTCTTCTTCTTCTTCTTCTCTCTCGTTCTCTGTATATTTCAGTTTATTTCTAACCAATCAATTTAATGGTGTACATGTGAAAAATAGTGGCTAAATACTAAAAAATCGCACATATAATTAGTTCTATATACGAAGGTAATTAGCCACTACAAAAAAAAAATCCTTTTAACTAGTGCTAATGATGATAATGATAATAGCTGGAAGATACTCATATACCAAAATTTAACAAATATTTACTTATTTATGTATTTATTTTTACAGAGGGACAAGGAGCATCGGGCTCGGTAAGTACCCCTGTACCCCTGTTACAGTACCATACTTTTTCAGAGCTGTTTATTCGAAAACACCCATTAATTGATCATTTTTCGTGGATATAGATTTTATAAAGTGAAAGTATCATTTGTTGTAATGAAATAATTTTTTTATTTATAACGTATGGTTATGGAATATATTCGCTCCAGGGGATTTTTTTTTAAAATCGAAGTTTGTTATACGTATACCTTGTCCTCACTGAACATCCGAGTCGTATAGCGTAGTCCATCGAGAATCCTTTATAACCTTACTTCTCCCAGTGACAAATAATTAATATACGAGTAACGTAAAGTATATCAAATAAAAATATAGGTATGAAAAGGGTCTTTATTTATAATACTCCTCCATGATTTGGTTACGTGTCTATAATAAAAATCTGTTAAGTTTTCTCGTTTAATTTTCTAATTTTGTTAATATATTCGTGATCAATTCTGTCTTTAAAATGCGTATCAAATTAAGAGTTGGGGAATACTTTTTTGTGCTATATTGTAAATTAATTCTAATATCTTGTAATAATTCATAATACAATTCCAATGATCATATATGTGCTGTAACTAAAATATGTGACTAATCATTTACTGCCCGTGTCCAGCTGATAACGATTACTATGACATTTTACGATGATTTACTTCATTGCGTTGTATTAACTCTTATTATGTTTGAAATGGGTACTTTGAAGAGCGCGAATTTCATTGTAGTTGGTAATTACATTTATGTTATGTGTAACTGTATGCTTATGAAATGGGTACTTTTAATGGCGCAAATTTCATTGTAGTTCGAACTTGCATTTATGTTATGTATTATTGTATTTGGGTGAAATGGGTACTTTCAATAATATGAATTTCATAATACTTGTAATTTGCATTTATGTCATGTATTATTGTATTTGGATGAAATAGGCACTTTCAATAACATAAATTTCATTGTACTTCGGACATATACATTTGTTATGTATGTGTATGCATGCATGACATTAGTCCTATTTACTTTGTGTCCTTGAAGCATATATGAATTACATAAAGTGACTCGATATGCGTAAATGATAACTAGAAATGAATTAGTTTAATTTTAAAAAGTAATATCGTACGGTATAAGGAAAAATGGTTAAAGTTGTAAAAGCTGCGAAATATTATAACAGAATCTACTTCGATACTATAAAGCTATACTTACCCGGAGTCCGTTCCAACCCATTTCATAAAACTGGAA
>NC_061090.1:56552800-56568575 GCF_015104395.2 Macrobrachium nipponense | reverse complement strand
CTGACTGTCGTAATGTATTCTTGTCGCTGTTAAGCTTTTTTTTTACACTATATCAGAAATAAATGTAAATCGTATAAAATTCACATTTCTCTATTTACGCTTGGCATAGTCGCTCTTAGTAAAAAAATAAATCAGGTAACATATCTAATTAATCTTATATTTCAATTTTTTAAGCCTTTTCTCATAGGACAGGTTTTATGACAAGAAATCATTTTTACTTTACTCGAAAAAAAGTATGTTTAATACTGAATACTACCCCTCCAACTCGTCCCCATCCCCTCCCCTGTCGTGCAATAACATGCAGATTGCTAAAAAAAAAAAAAAAAAAAAAAAAAAAAAAAACTTTTGCTCTTTAGGCGGAAGGACTCATTAAAACTCAGAAGAAACGATCATTATAAAAGTTCAGAGATTAGAATTTTTGTGTAGGGAGATATCTCTGAGTGTGTCTCTCTCGGTCTCTCTGTGTATCTCTGCATTCATGTACAAGCATTTGGTTGAGTGTTACTTTTTTTCCTCGTTTATCCCATGATTCAAAAAACTATCATATATGTAATATTAGATATAAGTGATTTCCATCTTCATAAATATCACGTATATAATATCTGATATAATAGTTTTTTCCATCTCGAGGAAAATTAAAGAAAGCTCCTGAAATAACAGCAATGGGGTATTCACAATTTTGCTTAATTTTTAAAATTTTGTTACCGCTATCCCCCTGTAGGTGGGTAGTGCCGTTAAGTGCACCTCACACGGTGCACTGTAGGCATTCGTTTAGGTTCTTTGCAGTGTCCCTTCGGCCCCTAGCTACAACCTCTTTCAGTTTCTTTATTCGACTTCTGTTCATACTCTCTTCCTTCCTTCTTACTTTCCACCCTCTCCTGACAATAATTGTTTCAGCTTTAAGTTCCAGGACTTGGCCTGTGGACAATATTTTATACTCCAGTTTCATTAACATTGGTACGCTCAGTCGATGCCAGACTCTCGTGTACTATCGTCAAGAAATCTAGGAAGCAACAGACACGAGGACTCTGAAGCTCCTCCCCTTTTCTAGAGTTGCCAGGTGTAGTATTATAAGCAATTGGTGTCCGAAGAATTCAGAAAACTGTATCTTCAATTTTCTTGTCGATAGGACAGGTAAGTCTTGTCTTGAAGCGAAGCGAAACACCCGTTGCTGCTTAACATTCTAGTTACCGTAGTTAGCAGATGACGCGATTGAGCAATTCCTTTAAATGAATAACACCTGGAATTACATATGGATGAAGGGTATAAGACGAAAAAGGAGAAATGGCCTAGCTCATTAAAAGGTGTACATGACGGACGATCTGTGTGCCTTATCAGATTTTTTTTATGGTTGTTGGGGGGGGGGGGGGGGGGGAGTTTGATTCTCGGGCACTCCACTGAGGTGTGAGTTATGTGTATTTCTGGTGATTGAAGTTCACTCTCGGCGCGGTTCGGAAGTCACGTAAAGCCGTTGGTCCCGTTGCTGAATAACCACTGGTTCCATGCAACGTAAAAACATCATACAAACAAACAAAAAAACAAACTTTTTTTTTTTTTGCATCCTTAATTCAATTTTAATTCTATATTAGATCGTCAATGAGTATGAATCAGAACTATTTTTTTATGAAGCTTTTAGTTAAATACATGATGATTAATTCCTATATTTAACCAGGAACTAACCTTTTTTAGTCGTTTTAGTGGTATACGATGCTTTACCAGACGATCGTCTTGAATGTTATACGAAATATCCGAATTCTTTTTTTTATATGAACTTCATATTTATAATGGGCTTCTCCTTATCTTGACCACGCAGATGGCAACAACAAAACTATTACGTACTATCTTGCTTTTTAAAATAATGTTTATTAAATAGTCTTAATACAAAGAATTGCCAACCTAAATTCCTGCAGCAAGATTCCTAGCGTAAGGGGCAGGATAAGACAGAGCCAAAGAGCTATTACTTTGACGTTTGGTAAAACAGCGGGTTATTTCTTTCGCTATCTAAATGCAAATTCCGGCGTAAAAGGGAGCGGCGGTATGTTTGCCCCCCCCAGCCCTTCCCTTTTTTTTGGCAAATGGAATAGCTGCAGTCGCATCTGCAGTATTTTTCTATCATTTAAGGAAACAAGAATTTGTCTTTATTTTGATTGTCGACTGTCACGACCCTTATCAAGAGAGAGAGAGAGAGAGAGAGAGAGAGAGAGAGAGAGAGAGAGAGAGAGGTAAGGCAAATAACGGGACTAATTTTTGCCTAATTTATCATTCATTTATTTTGGAAAATTCAAGAGCTTATTACGTACAAAGGGCATACCATCGAATGGGTCGACCCTAATTTATTATTATTATTATTATTATTATTATTATTATTATTGTTATTATTATTATTATTATTATTATTATTATCACGAATGGTATACAAAGACCAGTCACGTTGGGATACATCCAGAGACAAAAAGACCCTTATTTTGTATATATTAGTGGAGTATGTTGTTACGAAAACACCAATTTCTTTGGCTTCCAAAGACTGCTGTGAGGGGATAATAAATTACCAAAGGTCAAGCATTTTGTGTTATTATTATTATTATTGTTATTATTATTATTATTATTATTATTATTTTTTTTTTTTTTGCTCTATTCACAGTCCTCCAATTCGAACTGGGTGGTATTATAGTGTGGGGTTCCGGGCTATTATTATTATTATTATTATTATTATTATTATTATTATTATTATTATTATTATTATTATTATCTAAAAGGTCGACATAAATTATGGAAAGCTCAGCTCACTCTCAGTTTTAACCGGCTGGTATGCCTATTGGTACCTGTGTGTGTGAATGGAAAGACACCGTCCTCACTGTTATTTTAATAGAATTAGTACTTCTATTATATTTAGCTTTCGTGGCAATACCAGTCCACATGCACGTTATGAATTTTTCATATATCCTTTGAAATTACCGTTGTTTTTTTCGCATTGATTGTCAAGTAAATCACAATGATCAATTTTCCTTCGTTATTTTGATCAAGGCGTTCACAAGTTTACTTTTACTTTCGTTTCTATCCTCGAATCCTTAGTGTTTATTTTCTTAAACTTCATATACTATTTTCCACTGGGGTATTTTCAAGTGTATATTTCAATCTTAGATTTGCTTTATAACCTGTGAATTCTATATTTGTAACTCATTTCTAGCTTTTATGAAGAAAATAATTAACGTATTTTATATCTGCTGACATTTTATAGCTTTTATAAAGCGAGCAAGAATTAATTCTATTCGTCGACATTTTATAGCATTTTATGAAAAGAAAAGAATTTATATTTGCAAACATTTTATAGTTTTTATTAAGAAAAAACATGAATGAATTCTATATTTGTTTGACATTTTATAGCTGTTATAAAGAGAAAAAGAATTAATTCTATATTTGGAAATATTTTATTACTTTTATGGAAAAGAAAATAATTAATTCTATGTTTGCAACCATTTTATAACTTTCATGAAGAAAAAATGAATATATTCTAGATTTGTTGACATTTTATAGCTGTTATAAAGAGAAAAAGAATTAATTCTATATTCGTTGATATTTTATAGCTTTTATGAAAAAGAAAAGTATTAATTCTATATTTTGACCATTTTTTTTTTTTTTTTTTTTTATAGCTTTTATGACGATAAAAAATGAATGAAGTTCTATATTTGTTGACAATTGATAGTTTCTTATGCGGAAGACAATGTGAAGATTTTTAAAACATACTTTTCTGCGTTGATGATATTAGTTGTGACACCAGAAATCTTGGTATTAGATTAATTAATCACATTTGGTAAAATAGATTGTAGCTCGGGTGAGGCGATATTGAACGGATTCATATATTTAAGCTATGCGGTTTGATATTGCTCTCTTGATATTTATACCCGGCCACCACGTTCTTTGCCGTACCTGAATCCAGCCAGGAATAATATATATATTATAGATATACTGCCCATTATTCGCTCTCGAAATCGAGGTCTGTCTTTGTATTGACAGTTTCAGGCCGTTATTTCCTCGGGAGCTTTACGACGCATGAAGATATTACATCGAAAACGACCTGGCAGAAAGACACTCCGGCAGCATCTAATGCAAATTCCTGATGCAAAAAGAAAATGGCACCGAATATTTCCTTAGGGTTTGTGGGGGAGCGGGGGAGGGGGGGGAGGGCCGGAACCTCAATAACGACTTGCAATGGATTGTAAATAGATTTTTTCCCTTAGTGTCAAGAAGATACCTGACTTTCTTTTTTCATGACTGTTTATAGACGTCGCGTATAAAATTGATTTCTAATGTTTACACGTGACATATAACTTCTTCGTGTTTTTAGACATCGTTTATAGAATTAATTTCTAATGTCTACCACACGTGGATACTTACTCCTTCCTTCATATATAGACAATACTCACGATGAAGTCTTTCAGCAAGGTGGAAAATGTATGATTCTTTTGATCTGGTCATTTCTGAATGTTATCTAGGTAATCTAGAAGACAAGATATTTCCATTAACTATATTTTTTGGGGGCCGTGATACCGACATAGCAATCCTGTTTAATAGCTGTAAGTCGCTATTTTGATGATGATGACTTTTTTTCCTTTTAGATAAATACTAATTTCCACTTTTGTTAATGGAGCTCATTAAATAAAAAACAAATACTCTTAAATGAGCTGTAATAACTAGGTTATATACAGGATATTTGGCCTAATTAAAACAAAATTGGCGCAAATAAACAAACTGAATATACATTTGCATCTGCACCTTTTTTTGGAGAATGTGTTTACATGACTTGCAGAGTTCATCAAATCGTCTGCCTCTTTGTAAGCCTTCAGAAAGCAGTCAGTGGGTTATATCTATCGATAATGTTTTGAATTAATTAATTCCTTTATATCTAAGTTAATACCAAGGACACGTGTCTGATAAAATCGTCGATAACATCAATACCCATTTCACCTTTCGTTTGAGCTCAGGCATTTGTCAATAGAGGTTGGGGTCTCGTAATGAAGCCTACGGTAATCACACGCCACATCTCGCTATTGGTAACTGTGATTGTGTCCGCTTGCCGGTGGTGGTGGGCATTACTCACGGTCAAGATTCTATCTGGACCGAGGCATTACCTAGGGTTCGCTGGCAGCGTACCTTCGGCCCCTAGCCGCAAACCCCATACTTTCGTTTTACTATACCTCCGTTCGTATTCTCTTTTTCCTACCTTATTTTTCACCCTCGCTTAATAATTAGTAGATTTCGTTGAAAATAAAATTTATGTTAATCCGCTCCCTAAATTTATCCGTATTAAATCCGTTATTATTATTGTTATTATTTCATCATTGGATGACTGGGTCGCGTACTCGCCTATCAATGTGGTAGCCAGAGTTCGCTGCCCTCTGCTGCCAATGCGGAACCGGGGGAATTTGTTTCTGGGGATTAAAAATTCATTTCTCAATATAATATGGTTCGGATCCCACAATAAACTGTAGGCCCCGTTGCTAAAAAACCAATTGGTTCCTATACTCTGTTTTTTTTCATCTGTCCATCCGCCTGTGGTGTTTTTGTATGGTAACACTGCGTCCCGGGCTTTAGATAGTTACATTCAGCTTACATTCAACGATTATAATAATATCCTATTTCGAATATTAACGGTGTAATTCGCATACAGTAAATTATTAAAACACTTTCCAGTTGCAAATGTACACCCAGATATCCTTTTATTTACCTAAAACTTACACATACCGTAACTATCTAAAGCCCGGGACGCAGTGTTACCATACAAAAACACCACAGGTGGATGGACAGATGAAAAAAAACAGAGTATAGTCACGTAAAAAAAAATCTAATCCTTCGGGCCAGCCCTAGGAGAGCTGTCAATCAGCTCAGTCGGTCTGGTTAAACTAAGATATACTTAACATTATTATTATTATTGAAATTATTATTATTATTATTATTATTATTATTATTATTATTATTATTAAACGTAAATTTAGTTACAACTTTCATCCACTTTTTTCAATAATGCTTAATTTCCACCAGTTACTTTTATTGAATACTTGATAAAAATGAGACCCTATCAAATTAGAATATAATCGAATCAAAATATTTTTTAAAAACTCCAGATGCTACAATAGTATCCTTATGAATGAAAATTATAAGGTTGATTCTTTTGAATAATTACCTCAGTTTGAATGATATTGTCTTCTTTTAACACATTTTAAAAAAAATAACCTTTGAAAACCGAACTGCTTGGCCTTTTGAATATTTAACAAGTTTTCATAGGTTTTCATTATATTTTGTTGAATTATTTTTCCGTCCTTCCAAACAAATTTTGTTTTGATTGGATTTTGGTGTTTCTTCTTCTTCTTCTTCTTCTTCTTCTTCTTCTTTCTTCTTCTTAGGAGGATTCTTCTTCTCTCTCTCTTCTCTTCTCTCTCTCTCTCTCTCTCTGTGTTGGGGTTGGTGTGTGTGTGGTTTGGTTGTGGTTTAGTTTTCCAATATAGTTTCTAACCATTCATTTAAATGTTGTCAAACAAAAATAGTGACTAAATTTTAAAAATTCAGATATATAATTAGTTCTAGATGGAAAGATAATTATATTTTGGTGAATTATATCCGTCCCTCTAAACAAATTTTATTTTGATTGGAATTTGGCGTTTCCTCTTCTTCTTCTTCTTCTTCTTCTTCTTCTTCTTCCTTCCTTCTTCTTCTTCTTCTTCTTCTTTTTCTTCTCTCTCGTTCTCTGTATATTTCAGTATATTTCTAACCAATCAATTGGTTAGACATATACGTGTGAAGAATAGTGGGTAAATATAAAAAAATCACATATATAATTAGTTCTAGATACGAAGGTAATTAGCCACTACATCTACTAGTACTAATGATGATAATGATAATAGCTGGAAGATACTCATATACCAAAATTTAACAAATATTTATTTATTTATTTATTTATTTATTTATTTATTTATTTATTTTTTACAGAGGGACAAGGAGCTTGGTAAGTACCCCTGTACCCCTGTTACAGTACCATACTTTTTCAGAGCTGTATATTCGAAAACACTCATTAACTGATCATTTTTCGTGGATATAGATTTTATAAAGTGAAAGTATTATTTGTTGTAATGAAATAATTTTGTATTTATAACGTATGGTTATGGAATATATTCGCTCCAGGGGATTTTTTTTTAATCGATGTTTGTTTTACGTATCACTTGTCCTCACTGAACATCCGAGTCGTATAGAATCTTTTATAACCTTACTTCTCCCAGTGAAAAATAATTAATATACGAGTAACGTAAAGTATATCAAATAAAAATATAGGTATGAAAAGGGTCTTTATTTATAATACTCCTCCATGATTTGGTTACGTGTCTATAATAAAAATCTGTTAAGTTTTCTCGTTTAATTTTCTAATTTTGTTAATATATTCGTGATCAATTCTGTCTTTAAAATGCGTATTAAATTAAGAGTTGGGAATACTTTTTTGTGCTATATTGTAAATTAATTCTAATATCTTGTAATAATTCATAATACAATTCCAATGATCATATATGTGCTGTAACTAAAATATGTGACTCTAATCTTTTACTGCCCGTGTCCAGCTGATAACGATTACTATGACATTTTACGATGATTTACTTCATAGCGTTGTATTAACTCTTATTATGTTTGAAATGGGTACTTTGAAAAGCGCTAATTTCATTGTAGTTGGTAATTACATTTATGTTATGAAATACTAAATGGGCGTGAGTTAACTATTACTGTATTTGGGTGAAATGGGTACTTTCAATAATATGAATTTCATAATACTTGTAACTTGCATTTAAGTCATGTATTATTGTATTTGGATGAAATAGGCACTTTCAATAACATAAATTTCATTGTAGTTGGAACATATACATTTATGTTATGTATTATTGTATGTGTATGCATGCATGACATTAGTGCTATTTACTTTGTGTCCTTGAAGCATATATGAATTACATAAAGTGACTCGATATGCGTGAATGATAACTAGAAATGAATTCGTTTAATTTAAAAAGTAATATCGTACGGTATAAGGAAAAATGGTTAAAGTTGTAAAAGCTGCGAAATATTATACAGAATCTACTTCGATACTACAAAGCTATACTTACCGGGAGTCCGTTCCAACCCATTTCATAAAACTGGAAGCCTACTTTACCATCGGTAAAAAGTTACGGGGGAGGGGACCACCTACCACCCGCCCCCCCCCAAAAAAAAAAAAAAAAAAAAAAAAAAAAAAAACACAGCCTTTTCAGCGGCCCCAATGAGGATTGCGTTGGAAAAGAACCCCGTTCTGCCCCCTGTTCCAAGGTTCCTTTTAGCGCCAGATGAAATGACTGCATTAAGGATAAAGAATACATATATAATATATACCCACCGGCGTTGCAGAGGATAAAGGAAACGGCAAAAGGAGAGAAAGTCGAGATGATGTTTATTATCCTTGTGACTATTTTTCTTAAATCACGCGAAATTACAGAGTGTTTCGTTTCCTTTGTGAAAGGGGGCATTTACTAAATAAGATTTTTTTTTTTTAGTGAATTTTGTTGCTATTTTCATTTTCTGTACTTTAGGTGTGGGGGTCAGATACACAGGAGGTATATATATATATATATATATATATATATATATATATATATATATATATATATTATATATATATATATATATATATGTGTATGTATTACTTCAAAAAATCACTAGCAAGCTTTTAAAAAAGAAGTACTAAGTGCCAGAGTAGCAAATAAACCCCGATCAATAATAACGAATGTAAATTATAACACAAAAATAACTCCACGCAGGAATATAAAAGCGATCCCAGGCATTACATCGACAAACAATCGCACCAATAAAAAAATACTAGAATATTAACTGTCATTTTTCATATCAATCAAACGGAGGTATATACTTTCCACCCTCACTCCCTCCCTCTCTCAGTAATGCAAACGGCATCATGGAAACAAGTTTTAGCTGGACGTCATAAGCGCCCTTATATGACAGGTCATTAAAGGCTAAAATTCCATTTAAAATTGAAACCCATCGGTCTCCCTGGTGGCAGGTCCTGTTTGATTCTGATTAAATTTGCATGATCTGTTAAAATTTGGAACATGAAGTTCTTTTATTCAGAGCCGGAGAGTTGCTGGGTTATATGTTCTTAGAAGGGTGATTGGCATTTGGCATTCCACGTGTGTTTAGCTTCACAGTTGTCATTATAATTACTGTATGGTATGGATGTACATTAATGCACAATGATGGACGTACTCAGATAAATATATGTATATGTGTATGTATATGTATATATATATATATATATATATATATATATATATATATATATATATATATATATATATATACTATATATATATATATATAATATATATATATATATAGTATATATATATATATATAGATATATATATATATATATATATATAGTATAGTATATATATATATATATATATATATATAGATATATATATATATCTATATATATATATATATATATATTGTCAGTATGTGATCCTTTTTCATTAAATATTATTATTAAATTTATTTTTTTTTATATTTGTTAAACTAGTTTTTAAGTTTCACTTGTCGTTTTGTATAACAAACTGTTTGCTTGTTATTAAAATTTGTGTTTTATCTTTAAGGAGGTTGTGTGAGTGGTCCCTCCCCTGTGGATAAGGGGGGGGGGTGAACTTCTTGGCTTAAGGGAGGAGAACAGGCAGTCGTTCTCTGGACCTTGTCGCTTTTGGATGATTTTTGAACTTGCCTCGTGCACTAAGAGTACTGCCGTCTCTTGCTTCGTGGTGCTTGCAGCCTCTATTGGTGATTTACCCGTATCTGCAGGACCCGAGGATCACTGAATATCTGTTATCTTCAGATTGGGAGATCTCATCCAGACCACATATCTGGACGTCCTTGGGAATCACCGCACCACCTCTGGTTCAGTTATAAAACCAGGGGGATCTCGCTGTCCCATGGTAAGGTTGTTTAATACCTTTTTGCATTGATCACGGCTGCGATTCGGTGGAGACTGCTCGACTGGGCCCCTACCCCCTAGATTATTAACCACCTGTGGTACCAATCCTCCAGACGTGGAGGATTCTGTATTCTTTAAAAAGAATAATAAGCATTTTTGAACATGAAGATTTTTTGGTGACAAGCTTGGTATTAGCCTGTATCGTCAGGATATTCTTTCTTTTGATTTCCTCCTCCTTTCTGGGCCCCTTATTTTGGTTTGAGTGTGTTGGTTATGCTATCTTAATTTTGTATACGTGTGTTGAATTGTTATTAAGTGTGATAGTAATTCATTTATTTCCTGTTCTTAAAGAGGTTCAGGTGTATTTCTGTCTGGTTCTTTATGTATTAAATTTATGGTTTTTCATTGTGTTTGTTTACTCCCTCCCTGAATTCATCCTTGCATTTTGAAAATTGAGTTTGTGGTATGATTCCACCTTATTGTGGACTTCGTATCAGTTGGTATATGGATACTTAAAGAGAAAATTGAATAGTATTTTGGTGACGGTAAAACGAGCCGTTACAAATTGGCGACCGTTGTAGACAGGATAATACGATCCTGCGTATCCATTTGTAAGTGCAAGTTTGATTCTTGGGGGAGAGTTAGAATTTTTTTTTGCAAGGATACATATTTACACCTCAATTTTTGGTTTGGTATTAGCTGTTGTTATTGTAAGATTTAACTATTGCAACTGTCATAATGGCTACACTGGACGTGAATGAGCTCCTGAGTGGAGAGGGGTGGCACGAAAGGTTGGCTGAATTGAATAAGCCAGAGTTAGAAGAGGTAGTGAATTATTTTGAAATTGAGTATCCGGTGACATCAGAAAGGGTCTACTATTGCTGCAAGTTTATGAATAGTGAAGTCTGGAAAGGGATCAGGTGGTGAACAGGTAAACAGATTAAGGAAGAAGTGCTGTTGAATATTAAGTAAGCAAATTGAATTAAAGACTTTAGAGTTTAATTTGGAGAAATTCAAGGCTGATGAAATGGGAGAGGGAGAGGCAGTTCGAAAGGGAGAGGCGTGATGTAGGTCCTTCAGGCCCCTTCCCCTAACCCAGATAGGTCTGTAACACCTACAATCAATTTGGCGCAGGCACTTAAATT
This sequence comes from Macrobrachium nipponense, assembly GCF_015104395.2. Classification (NCBI taxonomy): domain Eukaryota; kingdom Metazoa; phylum Arthropoda; class Malacostraca; order Decapoda; family Palaemonidae; genus Macrobrachium; species Macrobrachium nipponense. The sequence goes on along the minus strand of NC_061090.1, from coordinate 56,557,421 downwards.
TGTTCCGAATTTAGGAGTGTAATGTGGCGGGAATTTTTTGTTTCATTCGAAAGAATTGCAGGTACATTAGGTTGGCACAAGAGTTCTGGACTACTCTGATACAGAGTAAATTAATTGGTAGGGCGCAGAAAGTGTATGTTACCCTTAATGAGGATTTGTCTTCAGATTATGACAGTGTCCCAAATCTATCGTTTTGAAAGCGTATGAGTTGGTCCCCGAAGCGTATCGTCAACGCTTTTAGAAATCTGCAAAAGGGGAATGATCAAACCTTCGTAGAGTTTGCGCGAGGGAAAAAGCAGTCTGCCGAGGATTGGTTGGTTTAAGTCCAAAGAAGTGGACGATTTTGATAAAATGAAGGAATTAGTGTTGGTAGAGGAATTTAAAAGGTGTGTGCCGGACAAGTTAACAAAGGTTTCATTTGGGAGGAATTGAAACTCGACACTTTGCAAGAGGTAGCTATTGCCAGTTGACGAGTACTACTTGTCCTCATAAAAATGAGTTAGGTGGTGTCTTTTCCAATATGAAGCCTGGTTGGTTTAGAAGTGGATGGAATAATAATAATAGGTCCAATACTGTTCTAATAATTTAATAGGCGTAATAATAGGGGTAACAAAACTAGTAATAATAATAAGTCTTTTTCATCCAAACAGGTTTAACAAGTCAAATAATTATGACCCTGAGAAGGCAAAGTCATTAACGTGCTTCTTCTGCAACAAGAGGGGGCACGTTAAAAGCATGTGTTATGCCTTTCGGAGATCCCTGCAAAATATGCTCGTCCTGTAATGGGGGTTGAGAAAAAGAGAGACAGAGACTATAATCGCCAAAGACCTCTGATCAATGACTCTCGGACGTGGAATGAAGCCTTTTTCTCGTTTTGTGTCTCTTGGCAGTGTCGCTGTGGTTGATGGGTCCCTGTAGGAAACGGTAGAATTTTACGCGATACGGGAGCGGCACAGTCGTTGATCTTAAGAGAGGCTTTGCCGCGGGATTTGTTGGTGAGCATACGGAATTTGTGTTACTGTCAGGTTTTCCGAATACGGTTCATTCTTATCCAATTGAGAGGTTTATTTTGAATTGTCCTTCTTTTACGGGAACGGTTAATTTGGCCGTAGTGGTAATAAGTTTCCCGTGAAGAATATTGATGTAGTCCTTGGAAATGATGTTGGCACTTAAAAATAAATCTTGTCCAATATTAATTAATCTCGAGAGCGAAATATCTGTAGTCACTCGCTCTCGGTCTGCACTTATTGACGCTGCAGAGTCAACCGTAGACGTAGATTTAAGTAGTTTAGATCGTAGTGGTAGTATAGTTTTAGGCAATATTGTAATAGTAAAAAATAAATTGAACTGGACTACGGAGGAGCTAATTAAAGCTCAGAAGAAGGAATTTTCAAATCATCCCAGTGAGCCAGGTGAGCTCTCTGACTTAAAACGAGTCCTAAATTTAAAATTATTAATAATATTTGTACAGGGTAAGTAGACCTTTCGGAGGCTACTAATGAAAACTCTGAAGTAGTCAAGCAAATAATGGTTCCTTTTGATTACAGGAGAGGTTTAATGTCGTTAGGACCATGAGAATGACTTGGCAGGGCATTTTGGTATTCACAAGACGTCGGGAAAATTGCTTGCTGGATATTTTTGGCCAAGTTGAAGGCCGACGTCAAGAAATACGTGAACAGTTGTGACGTCTGTCAACGGGTTGGGCAAGCCCAATCAACCCATTCCGAAAGCACCGTTGTTTCCCATCCCAGTTGTCTCGGAACCCTTCAAGAAATCATCATAGACGTAGTGGCGGACCCTTGCCTCGTACTCGTAGCGGTAACGAATTATTTTTACTATTTTGATAGGGTGTCTCGTTATCCAGAGGCCATACCGTTACGTAGTATTAAGAGTGTGAAAATTGTAGATTCATTAATAGAATTCTTTACCAGGTTTGGCATGCCCAAAATAATTCAGTCAGATTGTGGATCCAATTTTAATTTAGTAATTATTTCAAGGATAAAATGGGCTGAATTAAATATTAAGCACGTGACCTCTCTCCATATCAATCCGGAGATCAGGGAGCTTGGGAAAGGTTTTTCATCCGACGTTGAAATCGATGTTGAAAAAGTATTGTCTAAGTCATGGTTCGGAGTGGGACAAGGAGTTTGCCATATTTGTTATTTGCTTTTCGTTCAACACCTAGTCAATCCTTAGGTTTTTCACCCTTTAATTTGATTTTTGGTCATTGTGTACGTGGTCCTCTTGACGTCGTTAAGGAATCATGGGGAGGGAGACGTCCCTCACATAAATTTGTTGGATTATGTAACGAATCTTGGGGACAAATGACCAAGGCATGGAAGTTTGCTGAGGAAAATATGTTGAAAAGTCAAAAAAGGATGAAATTCTTCTTTGATCGTAAATCTAAGGAACGTGATTTCGCTGTAGGCGATAAGGTGTTGGTACTTCTACCCATTCCTGGTAACCCTCTGAAGGCGTCTTTCTCTGGCCCTGGAAAATTTTGAAGAAAAATTAGTCCTATAAATTATTTGGTTTATAAAACTCCAGAGAGGAGAAAACCGTTTCAACATTGCCACATAAATATGTTGAAACCATATAAGGAACGGGATAAGGTGGTGCCATGGCCACTATAGGGACTATTGGAAAACCTGTTAATAATAGTGATAACTTTGTTTCTTTTCAGAGGTTGAAGATAATGAAAATAATCGTGTTGATGAAGGTAACTGGCGCTCTGATAACAAAGGGTCATTAGCAAACTTCGGTGGTATGGTTTCACACTTAAGTAATGATAAGCCAGAAATCCTTGAAGAGGTTGCGGTGGAATAATTATAAATGTTTATTTTCTGATGTGCCAGGCCGAACGTCCGTTTTAGAACATGATGTGGACGTGGGTAATGCTTATTCCTGTGAAACAAGCCCCTTATAGGTTAAATCCCTTCAAAAGTGGTGTAGTAGCAAAGGAAGTTGATTACATGCTGAAAACATGTCCTTATTGAGCCGAGTAAGAGTCCTTGGTCATCTCCGGTAGTTTTGGTTTAAGAAATCTGACGGAGACTTTAGGTTATGTTTTGATTACAGAAAGTTGAACGAGGTGACCAAGGCAGACTGTTATCCTTTGCCTCGTATAGAGGACTGTATTGACCGCTTGGGAAAGTCAAAACATATTAGCAAATTTGATTTATTAAAAGGTTACTGGCAGGTTCCTCTTTCCAAACGTGCTAGAGCCTTATCGGCGTTTGTAACCCCGCAAGGTTTGTTTCAGTGCAAAGTGATGCCGTTTGGGATGAAGAATGCGGCAGCCACTTTCCAAAGATTAATGAATAGTTTGGTGTACGGTCTAGAAGGTTGTGTGGTATACATAGACGATATTGTTATCTATAGTGATGATTGGGAGACTCATCTGAAGAGAATCGAGGCGTTGTTTGAAGTGTTGAAAAAAGCAGGTTTGGTAGTGAATTTGAAAAAGAGTGAGTTCGCTAAAGCGAAAGTCGTGTATTTAGGCCACGAGGTTGGTGGTGGCAAGGTAATTCCCAAGCAGGCCAATATGAATCTATAAAGAAAATAGGTGTTCCTAAATGTCGTAGGGATGTCCGTAAGTTTCTTGGTTTAGTAGGTTATTATAGGCGTTTTGTCAAGACTTTTCGGACATTGCTGAAACCATCCTAACCCGTCTCTTGAAGAAGGAAGTGAAGTTGTTTGGTCCTCGGACACTCAAAATGCTTTTGAGAAGTTGAAACAGGTGCTTGTTAGTTTCCCTATTTTGAGAGCTCCGGATTTCAATGTTCCTTTTGCTCTTGCTACGGATGCCAGTGATCTGGGTGTTGGTGCAGTCCTTTTACAGGCTGACGAACAAGGCGTGTCTCATCCAGTTGCCTTCTTCTCTAAAAAGTTAACGTCCTGCCCAGCGGAAATATTCAACCGTTGAGAAGGAGACACTCGCACTGATCCTAGCAATTAATCATTTTTCTGTTTATCTATCGTCCACAGGTACGCCTATAAAATTATGACTGATCATAACCCTCTAACTTTGTCAGCAGATATAAAAATAAGAATCAGAGGCTAATGCGATGGAGCCTCATGCTTCAAGAATGGAATCTGGAATTTACTCATATTCCAGGAAAGGATAACGTTGTGGCTGATGTTCTTTCACGCAGCATAGAATAAGTAACCTTGCTGAGGGCTTTACAATTATAAATAGTATCTGTATCGTTCCAATTGATGTGTGTGCTGTTGATGTGAGTAGTTAGGTTTGTGTTGGGATGAATTTAATATTTAACATGTATTGATGATAATTTATTTTTACAGGAATCATTCTAGTGGTTTACATTATGAGGCGTGAAGGTTTTAGTATTAAGTAAAGGTGAAAGGGAATAATATCAATTACGTACGTAAGGTTTATTATTAAATTAAGGTTTTTTGAAGGTTGATGGTGTGATAGGCTTCGTTACTAAAACCAGTACGAAGGTTTTAGGACAAAAGGTATCGTATTGATAGTATACTTTGATGCCACGGTAGGTAGAACCTCTCCCTTGGGTGCAATACGAAGAAAGGTGGCGACTCTTGTAATTTAAGTATCATATGGGGTGATTAGAACTCGCTAATTCGGTGATTCGTTTATTTT
>NC_061090.1:56537800-56547800 GCF_015104395.2 Macrobrachium nipponense | reverse complement strand
ATATATATATATATATATATATATATATATATATATATATATATATATATAGTATATATATATATATATATATATATATATATATATATATATATATATATATATATATATATATATATATATATATATATATATAAACGAACGAGATGCAAGGAGAAAGCTTACCTCTGTAATATCGAGCCAAGTGTTGTCTGACACAGCGACATGAAGGATTATCCTCCGGATATTGGAGCCATGTGTTTTGGAAGAAAGTCAAGGATGTTGAGGGGAGGGTGAGGTAGGTAGGGAAGGGGAGAGAGTTAGGTGAGGTTGGAAGGTGAGAGAGCGGGGTAGGGGGAGGTTAGACATAGAAGCTTATAAAGGGCAGTCAACAGCAGCGGTTTGGAGATAACAGCGAAATTAATCATTGATAGATGAAGCCGGTGCAGGAACAAAATAATGCTTATTGAATTCCTGTTTTTTTTTTTTTTTTTTTTTTTTTTTTTTTTTTTTGGGGGGGGGGTTTTTTTTTTTTTTTTTTTGGGGGGGGGGGGGGGGGGGCGGGGTGTGTGTTGGGAAGAGGGTGTTGTGGGGAAGAAGGTGGACCTTTAATTATCATATAACACATCAACTACCTCTATTGCTGTTACACCATGTTATTTGACGGGTGGGGAAATCTCCAAACTCGAAAAGTAAGTTAAGTTTCTGAAACCAAAGTTTATGGAGATATAGCATCTCTATAGACCTTGGCTTAAACCCTATTTCCAATATGAAAGGTATAAATAATAAAGTAATACAGTGATTAGTAAAATTTATCGTTCTTTACTTGTTGTTCCTGTTGGAAGCTGTGAAGTTAGAGATCTTATCAATATCATGAAAGTTGAAAGGATTTCATGATTTTTTCGACTGGAAGCAAATCGTCCCAAGATTAAGAATGAAGTAACCCATTCGTATGGTTCCCTTAATTGCATTTTAATCCTTTCTTGGGTCTCATTTCTGTCGAATAATCGAAGAAGTGATTCAGCAATAAAATGTAAAATACCGGATATGCAAAGCGTAACGTTCAAATGCTGAATGTTAATCTTTCTTTGAAATAAAGGTAAGTATACCTCTGCCGTTGTGTCTAAACTAGTGTCTAAACTTTGGAGTCTGAGATCTGCTCCAAAGACAAACTCTTTTACGATCTTCCATACTACATAATCACATATTACGTCGGAAAAAAAATCAAATAGCGCCATAGTACGATAAGATATGAGTGCAATTGCCACACTTATATATACATATATACATATATATATATATATATATATATATATATATATATATATATGTGTGTGTGTGTGTGTGTGTGTGTGTGTGTGTGTGTGTATATATGCTTGTGTATTTGTTTTGTTTATATAAGATTGTGGTAGATCGTTATCGACTGTTTGGCCACCTCTGCCCTAGATGCAACTGCAAAGATACTAAGCTCTAAGGTGAGCTCAAAGATCTTTCGTTAATACGTACGACTCTATTAAAAAAAATAACTAAATAAATGATACTTATACACTCTCCATTCTATTGGCACATGCGTCGTCAATCGTCATTCAAACAACTGCCAATTAAACCTTTATGATAATGACGCCGATGACAAATACGACGATTAAGCTGAAGATAAAAGCCAAGGCCTCGCGGAATGATTATGATAATGGAGGGGGGACGAAAGTGGATTGGAAATGTATAGGAGGAAGTGAGGGGCTGGAAGTCAAGTGTGAAAGAAAAGGGGGAAAAGTCTGACTAATAACAGATATGGAGATACGGGGTAAGTGGGTGTTCCAGTCTGGTGGGTGGGTTCTGGGGGTGTCTTGGGAAGGGAGGGGGGCGGGGAGGGTATGTGGTTGAACGTCCTCCCTGGAAATAGGGAAGGGAGAGGACGACCCCTAACTGGGGATGCCTGGAGTCGAGTGATATCTTTATCTTCGAATTAAAACTTTGAAGGTGGGGATTAGAAAAAGGCATTTTCTCCCACCAATTTGAAGATGGTGAATTAATAAGGCGTCTCCTGTTCCCAATTTGAATGGGGGTTTTCATTCCAGATAGGGATATTATACGGCTTCGAGGTGGAGGTAGGTTCACTTTTCCACGATATCCTTTTCGTAGGACTTCCGTGAAAAGAAGCAGGATTTTCTGGAGGACCTGTGAAATTAATAGTTATGAGTGAAGGGTGGTATGATAGATTGAACTAAAAAAACAAGAAAAAAATACAAGAGGTTTTTGTATAGTACCAAAAGGGAATAATAATAATAATAATAATAATAATAATAATAATAATAATAATAATAATAATAATAATAATAATGAATAATAATAATAATAATAATAATGCAATTTGATCAAGAAAGCTAAATTATTATTATTATTATTATTATTATTATTATTATTATTATTATTATTATTATTATTATTATTATTATTATTATTATTATTATTATTATTATTATTATTATTATTATTATTACTTATAGTGTGGTATAAATAATAATAATAATAATAATTTAGCTTTCTTGATAAAATTGCATTATTATTATTATTATCATTATTATTGTTGTTCCATATTTGTCAAAGTCTGATTTTAATTTGAATTGCATTTCTTAACCTCATTTTTTATTTGAGCCCAAATGAATTCTGTGGGATTGAATTCGCAATGATAGGAGGTAGTCTAAGAACGTACCTTATGGCCAACATCTCGAGCGATTTTGTCAATTTCGTGCTCCTGTAGGTACTTGTGCTGCTTTACCACATCAAGAAGTTCGCATTTGGTAAAAGAAGGGTCATGAGCTATATTGTGTTTGGTTAACCAGGAGACGATTTCCGCTTTCTTTGAACTGCTGACAGGTGCTTTGTTTGATATTTTGGAATGATATGAAGCATTACCTAAGACAATGAGACACCTAAATGGAATGTTTGCCAGGAAGCTTGTATGATTCATACTATCATGGTAATCGCCCTTATTACCATTATTCGATCGAAAAATGAGCAATCCTCCAGGTACGAATCCATGCACAATGATAAATCTAGCTCCTTTTCCGTTTTCACTCTTGGACCAACAATTCCATCGGGTAATGTCCAACATTTGTTCACACACTCGTTTTGATTGATCCATGTTTCATCCACGCAAATTTCTGGCCTTAGGAATGGGTCGAATTTTTTCCATGTTTTTCATCTATAAGTACTTGAGATTTTATTTCTTGCAAGAACAATATCGTTCCTCTCCACTAACAACTTCCTGCACATTTCACCTTTTTATAGCGAAACCCATAGTTCCTAACAAGCTGAGAAGGGGACGTACAAGCACCAGGAAAGTCACAGGTGGCGCCTTCGCCTTTTCCAGTCATTTCTCGATTGTTGGAATTCCAACTCTTTCGTAGAAAGCCATTATCTCCCGACGTACACGAGCCTTATCAAAATTATCCAAAGCTCCCGTTACTGCTGATGTTCTGGTCCTAGGAGGAGGGGAGTACATTTCTCCTCGCTTGTGTTGTTGCTTTATTCGCTGAATGGAGCGGACAGATATTCCCGTTGCAGCAGCAGTCCTTTTCAAAATATCATCTTCGCATTCCTGATCATGTTGCTCACGGAGACAGCTGAAGACCATTACGATGATTCTCGTCTGGCTCATTATCCGTCCAATACGTTTGGTGTCTTTCAAGAAATCCTCCATTACTGAGGTCAAGACACTGCTCCTTTATACCTCAGTGTTTGTATATCTCGGAATGGTAACTGTGCTGGCAGCTGTTTCTTTTTATTCTAGGTTAGCTCGGTTAACTACTGCGTTTGAAATTCCCTCCAATTTCAGTAACTGGCTATTTAAGTGAGCATTTTGCCTCCTTACATACGACGCATGTCTTTTAAGCATTAAACATGTTATCTGGACACTGAGACTATATTCATATATATATATATATATATATATATATATATATATATATATATATATATAATATATATATATGACTGGTAAAAAATGTTCTGTAACAAACAGAATTCCATCTAATAAAAGGAGCCCATAAAAACACCAAAATGTAGAGAGAAAAGTACTATATTTCAGAGACTGCTGTCTCTCTCTTCAGGTATATACCTGAAGAGAGAGACACGCAGTCTCTGAAATATAGTACGTTTTCTCTCTACATTTTGGTGTTTTTTATGGGGCTCCTTTTATTATATATATATATATCCTATAATACTATATATATATATATATATATCTATATATATATATATATATATATATATATATATATAGTTTAAACGACAATTAAATGATTGACATGATTTGACCCATCTTTTATATATTTACCGCATTCTGAAGATAAATGAAGCAAACTGCATTCGAAAATGTGTAAAATCCTTGACTTTGACAATTTGAATTATAATGTAATCATAGTATGCTCAAATTAATCAGACGTCTTAATAATTTGACGTATTTTTTTTCTTTTCTTTAAAGAATATAATTGACTGCCACAGGAAAAACAACTCGAATTAGTAATTGCAAGCGCATTCAACAAACTCAAATGAATTGCCACACGAACAGTTGCTGTATTCCAATCACCACCTTCGCTTAAAAGGGGGCGGGGCATCACCGCCAACTTAGCGTGTGGCAATTATACTCTTCGTAGTAGCCATGATTCCCAAGACAAAAGTACTACAGAAGATGGATGCTGGGTACCAACTCAAGAAAAGAGGCAACAGAATTAACCATCTGATGTTCATGGACGACATCAAGCTATATGGTAAGAGCATCAAGGAAATAGATACCCTAATCCAGACTGTAAGGATTGTATCTGGGGACATCAGGATGGAGTTTGGAATAGTAAAATGTGCCTTAGTCAACATACAAAAGGGCAAAGTAACAAGGACTGAAGGGATAAAGCTACCAGATGGGAACAACATCAAACACATAGATGAGACGGGATACAAATACCTAGGAATAATGGAAGGAGGGGATATAAAACACCAGAGGATGAAGGCACGATCAGGAAAGAATAATATGCAGAGACTCAAGGCGATACTCAAGTCAAAACTCAACGCCGGAAATATGATAAAAGCCATAAACACATGGGCAGTGCCAGTAATCAGATACACCGCAGGGATAGTGGAATGGACGAAGGCAGAACTTCGCAGAATAGACCAAAAACGAGGAAACATATGACAATACACACAGCACTACACCCAAGAGCAAATACGGACAGACTATACATAACACGAAAGGAAGGAGGGAGGGGACTACTAAGCATAGAGGACTGCGTCAACATCGAGAACAGAGCACTGGGGCAATATATGAAGACCAGTGAAGACGAGCGGCTAACAAGATTGCATGGGAAGAAGGACTGATAAAAGTAGACGAAGACCCACAAATATACAGAGACAGGAGAAAGACAAGCAGAACAGAGGAATGGCATAACAAACCAATGCACGGACAATACATGAGACAGACTAAAGAACTAGCCAGCGATGATACATGGCAATGGCTACTGAGGGGAGAGCTCAAGAAGGAAACTGAAGGAATGATAACAGCGGCACAAGATCAGGCCCTAAGAACCAGATATGTCCAAAGAACGATAGATGGAAATAATCCATCTCTTCCCCATATGTTAGGAAGTGCAATACGAAAAATGAAACCATAAACCACATAGCAAGCGAATGTCCGGCACTTGCACAGAACCAGTACAAAAAGAGGCATGATTCAGTAGCAAAAGCACCTCCACTGGAGCCTGTGCAAGAAACACCAGCTACCTTGCAGTAATAAGTGGTACGAGCACCAACCTGAGGGAGTGATAGAAAACGATCACGTAAAGATCCTCTGGGACTATGGTATCAGAACGGATGGGGTGATACGTGCAAACAGACCAGACGTGACGTTGATTGACAAAGTCAAGAAGAGAGTATCACTCATTTGATGTCACAATACCATGGGACACCAGAGTTGAAGAGAAAGAAAGGGAAAAAATAGATAAGTATCAAGATCTAAGAATAGAAAAAAGAAGGATATGGGATATGCCAGTGGAAATTGTACCCATAATCATAGGAACACTAGGCACGATCCCAAGATCACTGAAAAGGAATCTGGAAAAACTAGAGGCTGAAGTAGCTCCAGGACTCATGTAGAAGAGTGTGATCCTAGAAACGGCGCACATAGTAAAAAAAGTGATGGACTCCTAAGGAGGCAGGATGCAACCCGGAACCCCACTCTATAAATACCACCCAGTCGAATTAGAGGACTGTGATAGAGAGAGAGAGAAAAAAAAAAATAATAATAATAATGCTGATTTAATCAGGAAAATAAATCTGTATTAGGTATGCCAAGAATCGCACATATCAGTCCCTCCTCTCTCTCTCTCTCTCTCTTTCTGCATCCATTGCATATAAGTTTCAACTTTCAGGCGACTTCATTTTTCATTTCTACTTTTTATCCCCACCCTTCCTTCTCTGAGAGTATGGAACCATTTTTTTTCCTATGACATTCGACTCCTTTTTTTTTCTTTATCGTTCTCCGAACGGCAATCAATGAACTTTTTCCATCTCATATTTCCAGGTATAATTGATGATTCAATCTAATTACCTTTTTACGAGGCGGGGGGTGGGGGGTGGGGGGAGAGGTTCCAGAATTAAGATATCTTGGATTAATCCACCGAATAAAAGTTCCAGTGACCCGAATTTAAAGTGATATTGGTTCCCGCGAGTTATTGGTGATTGATCTTAATTCTGATTCTCAAAAGAAAAGGTAATATATATATATTTTTTCAATTTTACCTTTACCGAAATGAAATTCCTATTTTCCTGCAAGCTGGCTAGTGATTTGATTTATTTATTTAATTTTTTTTTAAAGTTTGTGTTCATAAAAAAGAAGCGGAGGATTACACTTGATATATTTTTTGTGTTTGTTATTTATCATAAGGAATTTTTTTTATACCTGTACCGCAAAAGCAATAACGGTAATGTAAGAGCAAGTCTAGGATGTAGGTTCCGTCTGTGGTGACTTGGCGTACAGGGCCCGTAGTAAGAACCATTATGTATGGGTATATAGATATTAGATGAATATATAATATTATATATATAATATATATTATATATATAAATTATAGATATATACATATATTGTATATATATATAATTAAAATGATATATACATATATATTATATAATTATATATATAATATATATATATATATATATATATATATATATATGGTATATATACATATGTATACATACATATATATATATATATATATATATATATATATATATATATATATATATATATATATATATATATATATATATCTATATATATATATATATATATATATAGGGGTATGACAATATACATATGGGGTAAGCCACGAAGGGAAAATAAACAACGGTGTTCGACTCAACGTCCTTTACTCAGCAGACAAACTGACTCACGTGAGAAATTGAGGGTACAGGAAAGTTCGTATAACTGACAGACAGGGATTATAAGGAGATTAGTACCTAGAATCCGACACACCTGGAGAATGAGTAACCTTTCCAAGCAAGCATAAACATGGGTACAATTTAAGAACAAAGAGATTAAGTCCAACTGCTCAGACACAGAGACAAAACAATTAAAGGTTTATACAGGGCGACAGCTGACCACATTCAGATCTTTGGTAAACAAAAACTTATTCACAAAACATATTAAACATAAATATACGAAGAAAATATCTCTAAAGCAACTAATTTGTATTTAAGTCTGTAATTATATCTTTGAGGTCATTCTTAAACATGTTACAAATACAAGGGTCTAAATGAAACAAGCCATGACTAATATTAAAATTACAATGGGAAGTAAGCTATATTATGGCAGATTATAAAAGATTTCGTGATAAGACATCTATTGATCTTGCAATTACTTAACTACCAATCCAATTTATCCGGTGGTTGTTTTCACTTAAATGAATGAATATTGCATTAGATGTCTGCCCAGTTTTGACAGAATATTTGTGCTGTTTTTACGAGCATTGCGCATTGTCAGTCCCCAATATTTGGATCAAGATTTTGAATACATAAGAAAAATAGGGAAAAATTTATGTTATCCTTCACATATACTAGATATTTGTTATAATAAAGCCCACAAAAAGTTTCATAGCGTAAGTAACACGGAGAAAGAAAATTCTAAGAACATTCACAGTTTGCCTTACTTTAACGGATTTGAAACCATTAAATCATTGTTAAAAGCCCTTAAGGTCAACCTTGTTTTTTCCTATAATAACACACTAAAAGGAATGTTAATAAAAAATGGCCCCAGGGAAAGCAACAACATAATATATAAAATTCCATGTATGTACTGCCCCTCCTTTTATCTCGGACAGTCGAGCAAGGGCTTAGAAGTAAGATTAAAACAGCATAAATATTCTGTCAAAACTGGACAAACATCTAATGCAACATTCATTCCCTTAAGTGAAAACAACCACTGGATAAATTGGATTGGTAGTTCAGTAAATGCAAGATCAAAAGATGTCTAATCACGAAATCTTTTAGAATCTGCTTAAATACAACTTACTTCTCATTGTAATTTCAATATTAGCCGTGACCTGTTTCATTTAGACCCTTGTATTTGTAACATGTTTAAGAATGACCTCAAAGATATAATTACAGACTTAAATACAAATTAGTTGCCTTAGAGATATTTTCTTTGCATATGTATGTTTAATATGTTTTGTGAATACGTTTTTGTTTACCAAAGATCTGAATGTGGTCAGCTGTCGCCCTGTATAATCCTTTAATTGTCTTGTCCCTGTGTCTGAGCAGTTGGCCTTAATCTTTTTGTTCTTAAATTGTACCCATGTTAATGCTTGTTTGGAAAGGTTACTCATTCTTCAGGTGTGTCGGATTCTAGGTACTAATCTCCTTATAATCCCTATCTGTCAGTTATGCGACCTTTCCTGTACCCTCAATTTCTCATGTAAATCAGATTGTCTGCTGAATAAAGGACGTTGAGTCGAAAGATCTTGCAGAAACTCCGTTGTTTACTTTTCCTTCGTGGCTTATACCTTTATTTATGGATTTATCAGGTTCCAAACTTTCGTGATTCAGTTATACACACACACACACACACACAGACACACACACACACACACACACACACATATATATATATATAATATATATATATATATATATATATATATATATATATATATATATATAGGTATATATTTGTAATTATCATAGCCACAATTCATTCTTAACTTCTCGATTCTTCTCGCTTTTCTAGATACGCTTGTCAGCACGAAGCCTTGAAATGCCAAGTTCGAAGAAATATGAAAGAAATCAGTGATATCCGGCAGCGGGAAACGAACCCGCAATGCCATCATAATCACGACGAGGTCACGTCGACGACCTGACCTTGCGCGCGTGTTCTCGATTCGAATACCCCAAAAATACGGAGAGATCCCTGACTGCAAATATAACCGATAGCGGGAAAGCAAAACAAATGTCAACCGTGAAGCGCTAAGCGCACATAATTGGAACATTGACTCCCAAATGCATCCAGCAAATGACCGTACTGAACGGGAAAATAAATAATGAAACGTAAATATATATATATCACACGCGCGCGTTTGATACGGTCATTAATAAAGATGCGTTGTCTTTCAGGGCAAATTGAAGGTAGTTAATGTGTCCGGATTAATCAAATCACCGGCCGACATTATTGACTCTGTATGGTCAGGCTGCCACTGCAATAATAGTCTTGTTTATTTATGTTGGCGATTACCGGCTGTCGATTTTGGGAAGGACCCGACGATTATCGTTTGAAACATTTCCGGTCTGTGATTATTGTTTTCCTGATTTATTTTTTCGTCCGTGGAAAATGGCGCTGATATATATCTATATATATATATATATATATATATATATATATATATATATATATATATATATATCGAACTACAATGTCCTTTAATATCTAATTCGCTCTACCTCGGAATTAATATATTTTCATATATGCTTAACCGAA
>NC_061090.1:56530300-56532800 GCF_015104395.2 Macrobrachium nipponense | reverse complement strand
CAACATATCTGCGATAAAAAGACGGTTTAAAATCATGATTACACTGGTTTAAAAATTTCATTTCAAGGTCAGACATAAAAAAGTTAGCAAAAATGGGCCCAGAGGCGACCCATGGCAACTCCATCGACCTGCGAATAGAGTTGCTTATTAAAAATGAACATTGAATCTTGCACTGCAAGTTCAAGTAGTTGTTTAAAAATTGATCTGTTAAAACCATGAAAAACTGTATCTTCGCTAATAAAAACCTTATCTAGAATAATATTGATAGTTTCATTAAGTGGGACATTAGTGAAAAGAGACTCTACATCAAAACTTACCATGTAATAGTCTCCATCTTGGTTGGTAATTTGCTGTTGGAATTCGTACCCATTTTTTAAAGAAAATTCGTTGCTACTATATTCAGAAAGTAAACCGGCTAAAAATTTGGAGATAGAGAACGGACTATTATAGGCAGCCATAATGGGTCTAAGAGGTATATTAGGCTTGTGAATTTTGGGTTGGCCATACAAAATACTGAAAGAAGAGCCAGTCACAAATAGTTGTTGATATGTTGGTTGGTTGGTTGGTTTTATAAAGTTTAGGTGTAACACCAAGCACTGGGGCAGCAAAGGCCATTCAGCGCTTACTGTATAACTATGAAATTATAAGACGTGTTTTATCATATAAAGCAGGTTTATTTCTTTGAGATAATTTACTATATTTTGAAGTGGGGCATTTTCTCCCAATAGTTCTTCAAGTGGGATATTATATATGTTTTTGGATCTTCGTTTTCTTTCGAATTTTTTGCATTCAGTTAGCAGATGACGGACTGTGACCAGAGTACGACAATGGTCACAGTAAGGGGCCTGTCTTTCCTCACCTTGCAACATCAAGTATTTGTGTGTCAAGTATGTATGTACTATTCTTAATCTTGTTAATATGATATCTTCCCTTCTTTGACATTGTTGTCTATTCCAAGGTTTTACAGATGATTTAATATGCTTTAATTTATGATTCAATTCTAGCCATTCTTTTTCCCATTTTGATTGACAGTATTCATTAATTGTTGTTTTAATGTCATTGTAAGGTATTTGTATTTTTTTGATAGACTCCTTTTTTACTGCCTTTTTGGCTTCTTTATCCACCTCTTCATTACCCTTTATGCTCACATGGGAAGGGACCCAACAGAGTTTTATATTTATAGATTTCCGTTTTACTATTATATCTATCCAGTCTCTTATTTCTTCAATTACGGGATGAGAAACTGTGTATTGTCTTAGCGCTTCTAAAGCACTGTAAGAATCCGTGTATATTACAAAGGTATCGTTTGCCTTTCCCACCATAAAGGTATATTTTATAGCCTCTAATATAGCATTAATCTCTGCAGTGAATATCGAGCATATTTTGGAATTTTTTCCCTTATTTTATATTTTTTGTTACTACAGCATAGCCTACACCCTCCTTCGACTTGGAACCATCTGTATAAATACTAATATCCCGTTTATGTTTTTCCTGGTGTGACAGAAATTCACTCTTCAATTGTGCATCTGTTACCTTATTAAATGATTTCTCACAGATTTCTATTTTAGCATGTCTCCACGGAGGTATTTTAGAAGTTGTTATTTTTGATATGCTACTTGTTCCTAATTTTAGATGTTCTATATCAGGTTTTAATCTAATTCTCCAATGGTTTAGAGGCTCTTGGTTTATTGTCATAATTATTGTTATGTTTCTTCATATATTTGGTGTTTGGATTATCATTAAGGTTATTTATTTTAGCTATGTATTTTTAATCCCATTTCTTCTCTTCGTACTTTCAGGGGATCTATTCCTGCTTATACATACAGACTTTCACTGGGGGGTGGGGGGAAGTTCTTGTAGGCTCCAGTGCATAGTCTAATACCCATGTTATGCATGACATCAGTTTGTTAATAAGGTTTTTAGAAGCACGACCATATACTTGACATGCATAATCAAGTTTACTTAGACAAGAGCCTTATATACTTTTATCAGAGAGGTTCTATCAGCACCCCACTCATTATGCGCAATTACTTTTATTATATTTAAGGATTTTCTTACTTTTATCGCCAGTTGTTCTATATGTTCTTTAAATGTAAGTTTTTTTATCAAGTATTACACCGAGGAATTTTATCTGATCATCATATTCAATTATATCATTATTTATAAATAAAGTAGGAATTAATTCCTGTTTTCTTGATCTTTGTTAAATATGACAGCTTTTGTTTTTTTGCGGAGAAAATTTAAACCCTTGTTAGCGGCCCCATTTTTTTACCCTATTTATGGCTGCTTGCAATCTGTTGCTTATGTCCAGCGCTTTTTCACCACTAACTATATATGACGAAGTCATCTACAAAAAGGGATCCTTGGACTCCTGGCGGGGTCATTTCAATTATCTCATTTATTGCTATTTGCAAACAACGCCACGCTTAGTACACTACCTTGGGGGATTCCTTCCTCCTGGATAAATGAATCAGAGATTTCTGCCCCCACTTTCACTTTT
>NC_061090.1:56523497-56525997 GCF_015104395.2 Macrobrachium nipponense | reverse complement strand
AAAAAAAAAAAAAAAAAAAAAAAAAAAAAAAAACTTGATTAATCAAAGACGAAAATCAACGGAGACTTCTCTCTCTCTCTCTCTCTCTCTCTCTCTCTCTCTCTCTCTCTCTCTCTCTCTCTTTTCGAGAAAGTTAATTCTGTTTTGCACGTCTGCCCACCTCCCGAAATAAGGCAATCGCTTTATTTTTTTATTTTTTTTAATTA
Organism: Macrobrachium nipponense; assembly: GCF_015104395.2. Classification (NCBI taxonomy): domain Eukaryota; kingdom Metazoa; phylum Arthropoda; class Malacostraca; order Decapoda; family Palaemonidae; genus Macrobrachium; species Macrobrachium nipponense. The sequence continues at coordinate 56,525,791 of NC_061090.1, read as the reverse complement.
TCTCAATTATGCGCAAAGATTTGCTTTGAAGTCAGAGCCAAAACATTTCTTGACATTTTCACGTGTCCTGTATCATGGTTCAGTAGTTTGAGAACGAGTATGGCTGTTATAATCTATTTCATCTAATTATTTTGTTTTTTTTTTCCTCACATGACCCCTTTTTCATTAGAAGCTCTGCCCCAGATGAAGCAATTAAATCTATCAATCAGTTGATGGAAAATTCCTCGTATTTTTTTCTTTATGTAAAGTTTTTTTTTTAATGCCTCATATTGCGCATGGCTATTTTGCTTGCAAAGAGAATGCACTTTTAATTAATGCATTTTTATGTCAAGATGAGCCTTGCTTTATTCATGTATAGAATATTGACACAATTTTATAGATTTATTAAAATTTATAACGAAAGAAAAATGAACGAATTTACTCGTATAAATCTTGTATGAATAAATTCTTTCCTATTTCTTTCGCTGTAAAATCTCCGGAGCAAAAAAAAATCAAAAGATTTCCTTTCTTTAAAATCTTGGGTAAAAAAAAAAAAAAAAAATTCAAAATGCTGCATTTTATTCCGGGTAGCAAAGGTATATCAAAGTACATCCCACCCCAACCATACCCCAATCCCATTGGTCTTTCAAATTCACCTCCCCCACCCCACCCCCATCCCAGGTCTTAAAACTCACCTCCCCCACCCCCTTCTCAATCCTGTTCTCCACCCTCCCTTCTTTGATTCCTCTCCTCCCCCAACCATTTCTATAAGACGACCCTTCCTTTTTTCCATATGATTACGCTACCCAATACCTACAAACAGCGTCCCATCCTCCCCCAAAAGTTCTCTATCCTCCCTGTTGTCATTCCTACACGCTAACCAACCACCCCCATCCCCCACAACCATCAATCCTCCCTAATACCTCCAAACGCCACACCCCCTCTACCCCCCCTTTAACTCTCCCTACTTCCATTACCGGCTGGTGTTCCTAAAGGCTCTTTGGAGACCGGACTTCATCGCTCTCGAGAAGCATTCCATCCGTTTCCCGCGAGTTCCCATTATTCAGATCCAGAGTTGGTCCTTGGAATTCCAGGAAGTCAAGGCTTCAACCAACCCCCTCTCCCCCCGCGCGTAAGAAGTCCTCCTCGAATCGCCATCTTTAAGGGCGTGATTTGGACAAAGGCCAATAATACTCGGGTTCTTTGGAATCTCTCTTTTTTTTTTTATCCTTTTGCGAGGCTGTTGTGGGTCCTTGTGGCTCAGTTCCGCGAAAATTTTTCTTTACCTCAAAGCAGGTTGGAATGATATCCCCTTTTTGGGGTTGTTTAGGTAGACTATTTAGGTTAGCCGGTCCATAAACGAGCAGTACGGTCCCTTGCTCAAAGGCGACCTATATAGATGATATATTCTCAAAGGAAGTTTAGATGCCTAGAGGGGACCTCCCTGGCAGCACGGTCCCTTGCCCCCACCCCCGCCCCCCTAAAAAAAATATAGCCACCTGTAAAGTAGGTAAGACGTCGAAGAAACTATAAGTCTGGTGTGGACCTTCCTTCCTCAAAACAACCGACCAAACCCTGCTCGATAAAGGTTAATAATCACCTGTACGTCCTGTAGAATGTTATCAAGATTATTGTTGATAATAATAAAGGTCGTACTAAGCAGTGATCATAAGATGAACTTCACCGACGATTCAGACATACCTTAAAAAAATAATATTTTTAATTATTTCCATTTTTTAACGTCACTTGTTGAATAAGTCTGCCAAATTCCGTCAAATGAAGTAGTTCTATTATAGAAATATTAGTAAACACAAGCAGACCCAAAGTGGAGCCCTTTACATCAGTAATTTTCATTTTATCTAAGGTTAAAATTATCTATAATCGTGCGTCTGGCAACGATATAGGATAGGCCACCATCCGGGCCGTTGTTAAAGATTCACGGGCCGCGGCTCAGAAAGCATTTTCGGAGACCTTGCATTTTTTACTTATTTATTTATTGAAGTGACCCGACATATCCTCATCCAACATCACTAAAGCTAATGATGATTGGCGGAAGCTTTGGCTCCTCACCGCCAATCAGAGGTCAGAATTCAAGTCCGTCAGCCAATCAGAAGAAAGATAGACCTCCGGCATAAACAATACTGAGAAAATACTAAGAAAATAAGAACGAGATATTTTTCACGCAAGTTCTTGCTTACAGGCAGACAGTGTGAGCACGCATGCGAATTAGCGCTTTCTTTTGCAAATGAACATTGCAGGTAGGCGATGCAAGCACCTGAATGAGGCTTCCTGAAGAGAAAGAATAAATGAAATCA
>NC_061090.1:56510997-56518497 GCF_015104395.2 Macrobrachium nipponense | reverse complement strand
CGGTGATGACCTCTCTCTCTCTCTTTCTCTCTCGGTGAAGCCCTCTCTCTTTCTCTATCCCCCCTCTCTCTCTCTCTCACTCTCTCGGTGATGCTCCTCTCTCTCTCTCTCTCTCTCTCTCTCCTCTCGGGTGTGAAGCCTCTCTCTTTCTCTATCCCTCTCTCTCTCTCTCTCTCACTCTCCTCTCTCTCTTCTTTTCTCTCGGTGAAGCCTCTCTCTCTCTCTCTCTCTATCTCTCTCTCTCTCCTCGCTCTCTCTCTTTCTTTCTCCCCTCGGTGAAGCCTCTCTCTCTCTCTCTCTCCTCTCTCTCTCTCTCTCTCTCTCTCTCGTGAGCCTCTTCTCTCTCTCTCTCTCTCTCCACTCTTTTTCTTTCTTTCGGTTTGAAGCCTCTCTCTCTCTCTCTCGCCCTCTCTCTCTCTCGGCGACATAAGGAAACCAAGAGAAATATGGATGTGCATCGCACTGTTTATGGCTGGATACCAAAAAGAAAGAAAAAAAAAAACGCCAGGACGATGAACGTCGACCATTAACGGTTGCAATTCAAAAATGACCGGGTGATTCTCATTAGGAAATGGACCATCAGTTTCGATACGCGATCTTTGTAGAGGAGGAAGAAAAAGGTTTGGGTTCCTTTGCAATTCCTCTCATCAGGGGAAGTGGCGTCTCTGTGAATCGCTACAATCAAGCGCTTTTCCTCTATGGACAAGATGCCATTAAAGGTTTAATTTCGGTAATTATGATACTGTTTTCGAGAGAGAGAGAGAGAGAGAGAGAGAGAGAGAGAGAGAGGAAAGGAAGGAGAAGTGAGAGAGAGAGGAGAGAGGAGATGAGTTAAATGCTTTCTTTCACTTACTGTACTCGTCTCTTTGTCTCCTGCTGTCTCTCTCTGTCTGTCCTTGATCTTTTTAATTCTTCCATGCATGAAGCTTATTCCCGGACGAGGAGAGAAACGCCGTGTAGGATTTCCTCTTCGCTACTTGATACCCGAGTCATTTTGCATTTCGATGTCTGATTTGCATAATCCAATGACTGACAGACAGACAGACAGGGCACTTTTTTTTCGCGTGTTTCAGTCCACTTCGTTTAATTGCGTTCGTAGGTGAATTGGGAGATTTTTTTTTTTTTATTGGATTAACGCTCGTTGGATGGGGTTCAAATTGAAGGAGATTATGCTCAATGTAATTTTGGGGTACTGCAGTCAGTCGAGGAGTCCATGTGCATTGCTTTAAACTTGGGGGGGTAAATCAGTTTGTAAAATATATATATATATATATATACTATATATATATTATAAATATATATATATATATCTATATATATATGATAAGTATATATATTATATATATATATATATATATATATATATGATATATATAATGTATATATGATTAAATGATGTTGATGAATAATGATGATATAAAAAAAAAAAAACGGGGAGATAATTCATCTTTTACAGCAAAAAAAAAAAAAAAAAAAAAAAAAAAAAAAAAAAAAAAAACAAAAAAAAAAAAAAAATGGGATATCTCTTTCCTTACAGCCCCCCCCCCCCCCAAAAAAAAAAGAAAAACCGGAATATCCTTTTTTTGTACAACCAAAAAAAAGAATATCTCTTTAACAGCAAAAAAAAAAAAAACCGGGAATATCCTCTTTTACATAATAAAAAAGGGAATATCCTCTTTTACAGCAAAAAAAAAAAAAAGGGAATATCCTCTTTTACAGCAATAAAAAAGAAAGAAAAAACGGGAATGTCCTCTTTTACAGAAAAAAAGGAAAAAACGGCAATAAACTCCTTTACAGAAAAAACGGGAATATCCTCTTTTACAGAAAAAACGGGAATAGACTCCTCTTTTACAGAAAAAAACGGGAATATCCTCTTTTACCGTGAAAAAGAGTTTATCAATATCCTCTTTTACAGTAAAAAGAAAACGGGAATATCCTCTTTTAATGCAAAAAAACAAAACACAACAGAATAAAACGGACTATCCTCTATTACAGAAATTTACAGCAAAAAAAAAAAAAACAGAATATCCTCTTTTACAGCAAAAAAAAAAAAAAAGGAATATCCTCTTTTGCAGCAAAAAAAAAAAAAGGGAATATCCTCTTTTATAGCAAATAAAACGGGAATATCCTCTTTTACAGCAAAAAAGGGAATAACCTCTTTTACAGCATAAAAAAAATAGAAAAAAACGGGATTCTCCTCTTTTACAGCAAAAAAAAAAAAAAAAAAAAAAAAAACGGGAAATCCTTTTTATAGCAAAAAAATAGATAAAAAAAAAAAAGGGAATATCCTCTTTTACAGCGAAAAGAACCTGAACGAATCCGAAGGATTTTCTGTGAACATTCGACCCCCTTTCCATTTTTATAGTTGGTCTGGGCAAAGGCTTCGTCGTCGTCACCCGCTCCCAATTGATATTCCGACACCTGGGGAGCAGGGAGTGGATTTTACAAGAGATTTAGAAATACTTTATATCGTTTCTTTTTTCATAGATGCCATACCGATGTGTATATTAATATTAAAAACGTTCAGGTGCTTCAAAGGGATAACTAAATGCATATTTTAATAGTTTCATTTTTATCTTTTCATCAACCTGATTTATTTTCCATTTCCTGTTTATCTTCTGCTACTTCTGTCAAATGAAATAACGTGCTCTTTGGTTGCTTGAATTTCAAGTGAGTGACCCTTGTGGGCTTGTTCCATACGAGTAGCGTTCATATTCTGAATAATAATAATAATAATAATAATAATAATAATAATAATAATAATAATAATAATAATAATAATAATAATAATAGGGAAGATAGGGATTTAGAATGCGAAAATGGTAATTATAATAATAAGGAAGAAGGATTTAGAAGACGAAAATAATAACAATAATAATAATAGGGAAGATAAGGATTTAGAAGGCGATAATAATAATAATAATAATAATAATAATAATAATAATAATAATAATAATAATAATAATAATAATAATAATAATAATAATAATAATAGTAGTAGAGTAGTAGGGAAAATAAAGATTTAGAAGACAAAAATAATTCATAGTAAGATATAAAAAAGAAAAAAAAAATTAAGAAAAAAATATTTTCCAGACCTGTGAGGTAGCAATGTTCTTGTTCCCTTGTGTGTTTAAAACTTCGCAATTATGCAAATGTCTTACGAATGAAAACTTTCAGCTAAAACTACAGTAATTTTTTTCTTCCAGGTTGTTGAGATAATAGAGGAAGTTTCTGGTGTAGATGAAAATGTCATTTAGCCTACAAAACCTAAAAGAAGAGAGAGAGAGAGCGAGAGAGAGGAGGAGAGAGCGAGAGAGAGAGCGAGAGAGAGTGAGAGAGAAAACCCATGTCGCCTCTGTTTTATAACCGTATTCATGGAAGTCTTTGAAATACAGAAAGGTTGCTTTCTGTCAGCTCAGTCTACCGAGGTTTAAAATTTATTTTAAAATATTTTTCTATATTATCTATATATATTATACCATATATATATATATATATATAAATATATATATATATATATCTATATATCATATATATAGATATATATATATATATATATATATATCTAATATAATATTTTTTTTTTTTTTTTTTTTTGTTTTTTTTTTTTTTTTTTTTTAATGGACGAATGGAGTGCGACAACTGAGCAAGGCGCGATCCGACCTCCAGGTTACTCGGAGCGTGCATTAAAATCTACAGTCAAATACTCCGTTGTTTCACCAACGAAAATTAAAATAAATACGCTATATTATATAAAAACAAATTGTCTGTACTGTTTAACATGCACTATTTATTTTTTAAATATTCGCTCTAATATATAAATCATAAATATCCTATCCTAAAATTCCTGTATCTTTAACTTAACGCAAAACACCTTTTTTTTTTAGACCTTTTTAGGCTTTCCTACTCCCCTAACAGCAAAAACAACAACAACAACAAAGTAAAGTAATTTTGTAGGCTTACTCCCCGAGTAAGCGAAAACTGAAACTGTAAGATAAGGAGGTTGAAAGAGGTCGGCACCAGATTACATAGATACTAGTAATTATCTATATACCTTTAAGATATTCTGTTAGTATACGTGTTGGAATACCCCGATGAGAGTCTTTTAGCTTTAAAATTCTCTATTGACGTAATATGTCATAAAATATATATATATTTGTCATTTGATGATTCAGTATCAACGATATTTCTGGTTTCGATGTATTCAGTAACTTGAGTATTTTAGACGTTTATTTTGAAAATTGCCAAGAGGATAATCATTCATAGTTGAATAGATAAAACAAAAATAAATTTCATTCGTACTCATAGCCGTAACGTAGAGTTTTTATCATTCTTTCGGACTTCCTTGCCTTAAAACATCATCCATTTTTATTAACATGAATTCAGAAGCTGTTGTCACCTAGCCCTTGAAAGAAATGCATGGAGTTTGCTATAAATATAATTTCTTGGTAAAGGTGTTCATTCTCAGCTTTTGTATACATTTTCGACAACAATCCAAAGAGAGGGTCTTGAATTGAGTCAAAAAGGATATGATTCTCATCTTCACCTAGAAGTTCTAGAAGTTGAATGGATTATAATCTTTGCATACTGGGTATAGCATACTATTCCTATCATTACTACAATGTTGCCATACTTCATAATGAAACCTTGCTATAAAACAAATCAACTCCAAAACCATATCCTATGACCGGCAGGTCTACATTTGCTCACCAGATGCGGTAGGGTGAGGACCCGTCCCATGGTTCGCAAAAGCGCTGCCAGATGCACGAGCCATGCCTAAATTTAACCTTAGACAAAATAAAAACTACCGAGGATAGAGGGCTGCAATTTGGTATGTTTGATGATTGGAGGGTGGATAATCAAAATACCAATTTGCAGCCTTCTAGACTTCGTAGGGTTTTAGATCTGATTGCGGACGGACAGACAAAGCCGGCACAATACTTTTCTTGCGCAGAAAGCTAAATATGAGAATCAGAAAGAAACAATTGATTTTAAAAACAGTTACCGCCAAGGAAACAGAACAGTCAGACTGTGTGGGAAAATGAATAAGTTTGTGTTAAATAAGTAACGAATAAAAACTATAAAAGACTTAAGAGTAATAAACATCTTATGCTGTTATGTTGCGCTCCTCTGCTAATGCACTTTACTCGCAATGATGTTGAAGCTTATTATGAATGCACGGTGATAAAGGTTATAATTCAAGTTGTTATTGAAGACTGGCGCTCTGCTATGGGATGTTGAGTATACAGGCGAGAGCAAAAATGGTAGTGCATAAAAATCTCATAATAGCACCAGTCACTAAAATGGTGATGAAGCCGACGAATAATAAACCGAATCCTTTTTAAATATAAACTTTTCAGGTTTATACTCACTGTAGTTGCAATGGTCAATCAGACAAATAAGAAAGTAAATTCTTAGATTTATTTTCACAGTGGTTACATTAGTCACTGAGACAAGTAATAATCTGAGTCCTATTTAATATAAAACTTCTGAGGCATATCTTAGCAAACGTGATATTCTCCGGAAAAAAAAAAATTTCTTACGACCACTTACAGAATCAGAATTTCTCTCTTAACCGCGAGAGCTACAATTAAAACCTATTTAACATTATCTCGGTAATATATGGAAATATGCGAAAATGATGCGTCTATTATGCCTGAATATGAAGAGAGAGAGAGAGAGAGAGAGAGAGAGAGAGAGAGAGAGAGAGAGAATAGCTAATTGTTTAGTGAAATCAGACTGACGCATTTCAACAAGGTTATCCCGATGCCAACATCCGGCCTCGGGGAAAGTGCCGAATCTAATCTCTTCCTCGACGCTCTATTTATCAAAGGTGGCCTTGCCATATTAAATGTCTCTTGCTTATTTTCTATCTTTTTATTGTCTCTTGTTTATTCCCTACCACCGCAGAGGAAATGTTTTCCTACGCAATAAAACACTAGGAAAATGCCTGTCAGAATGCGCATTATTGTTGAAGTCGGGATAGGGACTGGTATAGTATTCCCTTTGCAAATTTTGCAATTCATTTCCCTCAGTTTAACCTCGCATGGATTGATGAACAGCACAAGAATTTATGTATAGATATATATATATATATATATATATATATATATATATATATATATATGTGTGTGTATGTATATATGTATATATATGTAAATATGTAATTTCGAAGAGTGAGTTTCAGTAGATAATATTTCTATGTATGAGCTAAAATATCTAGACTTCATATATATATATATATATATATATATATATATATATATATATATATATATATATATATATATATATATATATATATATATCAGTCAGTGTATTTTATTGTGTCCGGAAAAATAGCTTCAGTTTATTTACGAAAGAAATCAAGACTCGATAACAAAGAATTAAACTCTTTCGTACTGAAATAAAAAGAAAATAATTTAAAACAAGTAAAAACTGTGCCGAAGTTTATTCTGCGCAATAGAGTTATCTGTACAGCGTATAACCAAGGCCACCGAAAATGAATCTATCTTTAGGTAGTTAGTCTCTGTTTAATGCTGTATGAGCCGCGGCCAGTGAAACTAACTACTATTTGGTGTTGGCCTAGTGTATATGGTTGCCAGACCTACGATTCTGGCTGACTTTATCCTTATATAATAATAATAATAAAAAAAAACCACCGAGGCTAGATGGCTGCAATTTGGCATGTTTTACGATTGGAGTGTGGATGATCAACATACCATTGCAGCCCTCTAGCCTCAGTATTTTTTTAGATCTGGTGTTGGGCAGAAAAAATGCGGAACGGAAAAACTACGGACGGACAGACATAGCCGGAACAATAGTTTTCTTTACAAGAAAACTAAAATGCAATTCTTTAAAAGCTGATGATTCATTCCTGTTATTGAAAAAAAAATACGGATAGGAACTGAATTAAAACGTTCTAAAAATGATTTTAAAAAGTATTGAGAAATATTTCGTTAAAAAAATGAAAGAAATCAATTAGTTCTTTCCTAGTGCTCCTCTTAAAAAGGCCTGCTGCCAGTCAGGCTGTTTGTAAGTTTCTTCATTTTATTCCCAGTGACTTCAATTTTATTTAGCTTTTTCTTCTGTTATTCAGAGTTGAAAATATGAACAGAAATTGCACAGTGCCCAAAACCACGCAGTGGTTCCAATACCTGGGTGCTGTAGGGAAAGGAAGCATTTTAAGATTTTGTTGTAGAATATATACTATATATATATATTATAGATATATATAATATATTATATATATATATATATATGTAATATATAATATATAAGATTAATATTATATAATAAATATATATATATATATATCTAATAATATATACATATAATATATATATATATACATATATATATATATATATATATATATATATATATATATATATATATATATATATATATATATATATATATATATATATATATATATATATATATATATATCTATATATATATATATCTATATATATATTATATATATATATATATATA
>NC_061090.1:56485997-56500997 GCF_015104395.2 Macrobrachium nipponense | reverse complement strand
TTGCTATCCATCCCACCTATTTGAGAAAATCTTGAGAGAGTTTTTAAATGACATTGTTAAACCGAAAGCACCCACTTTTAATGTACCTAAAAAAGAACTGTATATATCCTTGCCTTTTTGTTCAACATATAAACTTGTAAAACGAGAGCTCACCGTCGTACTCAGCAATATGTACCCATATGTTAAATTTAATTTTATCTTCAAGAACCCCTTAAAAATCAGAAGTCTTTTCAAGTTCAAGGACACCCTACCGCAGTTGATGCGATCTTCAACGGTATATTTGTTTACTTGTCCCAAATGTAATTTGGGAACCTATGTCGGTAATTCGAGTCGGCTGTTGAAGGTTCGCATCGACTGCCATCGGGGTGTCAGTCACCGAACAGGAATAACTTTATCTAAAAAGAATTTTCTGCAATACGCAACCATGCAATAAAAGTGTAAACATAACATTCAGTACAATGATTTTAAAATCTTATCCCAAGCAATAGATAACCGGTCATTACCCATTCTCGAGTCCCTCGTTCATTAAACAAATGTCACCAACCCTCAACAACCATTCAACTGCTGTACAACTGAACATTACTTAATAGACCATTCGCCCTTTCTACCTTCTTGCCTTTGTATTTGTCTCTCCCCTTTAGTCAAAAATAAATAATAATTCAGTCTTATCTATACTTCTGTACGGTGAGTTCTCGTTTCGCTATTTTTTTGCTTTGTGTCCGCTTTATATATATATATATTTTTTTTTCTTTAATTTTTCTCCTTTTGTAATCATAAACAGAAATTTTTTGCCTGTTACGATTCAATGTTTTTCTCCTGTTTATAGTAATAACGTAATTTTCTTAGTTGTTCACGTGTGGTTTGTGTTTTTTAAGTGTTTTGTTTGTTTATTATTTTGAAGTGTCATTGTACTTAGTAGCTTTGCTTTTTACTGTCGATCTCTTATTCAATTAGTTACCGTCTTACTTTTATATAAAAATTCTAATTTCACTGATATATTGTTAATTAATCTATATATATTTTTTAAATAGCATAATTTATTACTGTGCCCCATTTTAGTCTGATTTAATGTATAGAATTTAATTTTTTTCCTTGTTTTTTAGCCCTGAAGATGGGATTTGTATCCCGAAACGTAGGCGTTCGATGAAAAAAAATAAAGTTTTAACGAAAAAAAAATGCTGAAGTTTCTGCTGGCCATACTCTTTCTATTAAAGATCCGACTTTCTAGAAGCGACAATGCCATTCATTATATATATATATATATATATATATATATATATATATATATTATATATATATATATATATATATATACACACACACATATATATATATATATATATATATATATATATATATATATATATATATATATATATATATATATATATATATATATATATATATATATATATATATATATATATATGTATATATAGAATACATAAATGTAAATATATGTATATATGTATATATATATATATATATATATATATATATATATATATATATATATATATATATATATATATATATATATATATATATATATATATATATATATATATATATGTACATATATGTATATATGTATATATGTATATATATAATGTAATATATATATATATATATATATATATTATATATATATATATATATATATTGCTACGTTTATTGAACGCCTCTCCTTCCCAGCAGGTTTTTATTAATATTAGTTATAAAAGAAGCAGCCATGCCTTCTCCTAAAGCAACTGATGTTGGGAGAGAGCATGTCGTAGGAAGGCTAGGGAGGAATTTCCGGTCTGACGGAAGCTTATGGTAAGATAGGCAAGTCACAAGAGTAGCTAGGCCTCGAGATGGATTTTAGGGACTTCTACAATAAGACCTATTTTCCTTCCCAATTTGCTGGCGGTGTTTATCACTTTCAGGCAGTGCCCGAGGCGGTGTATGGAAGCCCCAAGTAATTAAGTGAGAACGAGTATCTCTCTCAGTTCGACTGCAGTCGTGACCCTGGACGGATGTCCAGCCAGCCAGCCTCCCACACTTAAGCCTAACGGCGTACTGGCGCGCCAAGTGACCCAGACCTGAGACAAAGCCGGACGCTACATTTTCTACAAAGGTCCACACTGAACATGGCATCCAGGTACGTCTAAAGTGTAAACTCCAAACCAGCACCTTTAACTACCATACGACTCTTGCTAATTTCATTTTCAAGTCTCACTTTTATCCTTCCTACATCAAAAGCCATTTGTCCTCATCGGGTCATGTGCGTCCCCTTGTGACTTGTTAAAGACTAAGTCTTCAGTGCATACCTCAGTGAACCATTAGGGTTCCTTTGCCCCAGTGTTAGAGAACTGAATAATCGTAACTTGTGCAAGAAGTCATTTTTCTTTTATCTTGTGTAATCTGGGATCCTTTTCCAGATTCCCTGAGTCACGTGTCAAGTCTGTCTGCCCGCAAGTGTTGCATTACCGCAAGATTTCGAAACCAGCTTTATCACATGAATTTCCTTTTGCGCCAGCTATCATTCACTTGAGAGATATTATTAATCCATATGGGGACCAGTTGCATTTACTTAACCTTGGTTGTTAAGCAGCCTCTTGTAAATAAATAGCTGTAAAGTAATTAGCTGAGTTTCTGGCAACCTTTCCTCTAGAGTAAATGTTCACTTTAAATCCTTTCTCACGGTAAGTTCAAGCAATTCACTATTTTTTCCCTCAATTATTTCTGTTTACGTATCGGAATCCTTTCAAGGCCGGGCTCATACGTAACAATATATATAATATATGTATATATATACACACACACACACACATATAAATTCTCTCTCTCTCTCTCTCTCTCTCTCTCTCTCTCTCTCTCTCTCTCTCTCTCTTTCTCTCTCTCTCTCTCTCTCTCTCTCTTTATATAATATATATATATATATATTATAAATATATATAAATTAAAATTATATATATATATACTATACTATAGATATATATAATCAATATATAATAAATAATATATAATATACTTCATATATATATATAATATTATATATATATTATATTATATAAAAGAGAGAGAGAGAGCAGAGAGAAGAGAGAAATGATAAGAGAGAGAAAGAAAAGAGAGAGGAGAGAAAGAAAGAGAGAGATGAGAGAAGAGAGAGAGAGAGAGAGAAATTTCTTTTTTCCACACCTCATAAATAAATAAATAAATTAATTCATCAACCGATATTTTCCCCACATTAACTGCACAATTTTTCCCCGCTTAATTAATCCACGGGCATAACTGAGCGTATTAATTGCTGAAAGCGAGATTAAATTTATATCCCCAAAAATTCTTCGGCCGCCTCCATCAAAATGCAAGAGATGATGATTAAAAAATCAACATGCTTGTTCGAACGACATCAAAGGCTCTATTTTTTCTTTCCGCTGCGGCGTATGTTAAACGTTTTAATAATGTTGTATCGCCTGCGTTGTGTGTATACCATTGCAAAGAAGTTTTTAACAGATAATTTCGTTGCGTTTTTAATATAGAAGCAAATAAACTAGCGATTCGGCATTTTCAACCGTCGCTAGCATTGCACTGTAGTTTTAATCTTGATTGGGCTTGGCCTCTCTCTCTCGTCTCTCTATCTCCTCTCTCTCTTCCTCTCTCTTCTTCTCTCTCTCTTTGCATCCAGCAGGTTTTTATTGGTATATATGTAATATATATTTACATCAAATTCATCACTTGGTAATGCTACCAAGAAAATAAAAAGATAAAAAATTTTTAAGGTCATAAATGAAATTTTGAGGTTAAAAAATAAAATAAATAAAAAATAAAAAGATAAAACGAAAAGACATAAAGCCATAAAATATCTGGGAATCATATATCTCTCTTCCTCCATCTTCTCTTCTCTCTCTATATAATATATATATTATATATATATATAATATATATATATGTATAATATATTATATACCAATATATATACAATTATAGTATTATTAATAATAATATATATATATATAATAATCTACATATATATAATATATATGTATATATCTATATATATTAATATTATATATAATATTATATATACATATATATATATATTCATTATATAATATATATTAATATAATATACTATATTAATATTATATATATATATAGTATATATAAATTATATAATACATATTATTAAATAAATATTATTATGTATAAAAAAAAATGATTCCCAGTATATTAGTTATATGGAATCCAGAATTTATTTATGGTTTTAATCTTTCGTTTCATTTCTTTTTATTTATTTTTTAGTTTTACTCCAAATTTCATTTCTGATTTAAAAAAAAACATTTCTATTTCTTGGTAACATTACCATATTAACCTAAACATTTTAATGTTTCATGTCAAGATTTGAAATAGACTGACTGAAATGTCAACATTGTTCATGTTTTGTATTTCCCCGGTGACCTTTGGCAATAATTCTCTCCTCTTCCCCGTGTAAACATCATGCTACTGTTTCGCTCTAATAAAAGATATTAACCTAAGGGAAAGATATTGTTTTCCAGAAATTTACACAATGTAAAAGATATAGTTAGCACATTCACATGATAGATAAATCCTAGATATAGGGGAGAATAGTTTCATAAAATAATAAAAAATTCCTGGGTATACTGAAGTAATATGCCGTTATACGATATATAAATCTTATGTATAGTGGAGTATAGTTGACATAAACCTTAGGTATAGTGGAGTATAATTCCATGAAATAATAGATAATTCCTGGGTACAGTGAAGCATCGCACCATAAAATGATATATAGATCTTAGGTATAGTGTAATGTAGTTTCATGAAATAATAGATAATCCCTGGTTATAGTGAAGCATGGTGCTGTTAAATGAGATATAAATCTTAGGTATTGTGAAGTATAGTTTCGTGAAATAATAGATAATTCCTGGGATAGTGAAGTATCGTGCCGTTAAATGATATATAAATCTTAGGTATTGAGGAGTATAGTTTTATGAATAATGATTAATCTCTGGACATAGTGAAGTATGGTGCGGTTGAACGATAAATAAATCCTAGGTATAATGAGTATAGTGCCATTAAATGATGGATAAATTATAGGTATAACGGAATACAGTGCCATTAAATAATAAATAAATCTTAGGTACAGTGAAGTATAGTGCCATTTAATGATGGATAAAACCTAATTATGGAGGAGTACAGCACTGTTAAACGATATATAAATCTTAGGTATAGTGGAGTATAGTATCGTTAAATGATAGATAATCCATTGTATATTTGAGTACAGTGCCTTTAAATGATAAATAAATTCTAGGTGTAGTGGAGTATAGTACCATTAAATGATGGATAGATCCTAGGTATAACGGAGTATAATGCCGTTAAATGATAAATAAATCCTAGATATAGTGGAGTATAGTGCCGCCAAATATAATCGAGGTTAGAGTTGTCTAAAAAATAATATATATATATTAAAAAATATAAAACATTATGCTGGAAGTGTCGTGAAAAGGCATATATAGAAATGATGAAACGTCAACTCTAGTTTCTGTTTCTTTCATATTTTTTTGTTTATCACTGAAAAAGTACAAAATAATTCCATGCCTCTTCAGGCAGTCGTCCTTTGAACTTTAACTCGGTACCGTAGAAATTATATCCCCCCCCCCCATACCCCCCCCCCCCCCCACAAGCCCCCACCCCCTCCCCCCGCCGCCCCAGTTTCCATGATAACTTTTTATTGCCACACTTCAAAATATATATGCAAGAATTCTGGCAGCTGCCTCTCTTTCGTGGGGCCAGAGGAATTTACTCTCACCCTCTGTCTCTCTCTCTCTCTGTCTTTCTTTCTCTCAGATACATACAATGTAAAATTAGCGCAGCTGAGGCAGCAATTACTTTTAATAATAATAATAATAATAATAAATAATAATAATAATAATAATAATAATAATGAATTGAGCAACTAATTTATGAACCTGAAAATGAAACGGTAATCTGTCATTACTAAAAATATTCTTTTTCTAGTGATGTAAATCGTACAAAACTTGAAAGAATCGAAGGGTTTTTTAGCTTAGGTAACAGCCATTTTCCTTCTATGCTTCCAAAAAGAAAGAAAAAAAATCAACTCAACTTTTGCATCGCTGTAAGAGAAGTCCCTCTAGACACAAGATATATATATGTATATATCCATCTTGATCTGAAGGCTATCAGTCTCCTTCCGACGTTTTCCATTTCAAGAACCGTGCGGTTAATTGGAATGTAATCCCACATCAGGGTTTTTATACGGCTGAAGCTGCCCGGGCCCCTCGAACTCGAGGTAAATTCCTGGGAAAGGTGGTATGTGAAATTTAGGGGCTGGAGCTGCATAGGTGAAATAGATCCATCATGTAAAAATGAATTTCCTGGATAAACGCGATGGGGAGATTATGTTTATAGGGTACATATGGCTGGTTATGGAGGTTACAGAGTTTAATGTTTACTGGTAGTATCTCTTTTGAAGTTGTATGTTGTTTATGATTTATGATTGAAATATACTGTACGCGCGCGCACACGTGTATGTACATATATATGGATACACACACACACACACAACACACACACACACATATATATATATTATTATATATATATATCTATATATATAATATATATATATATATATATATACAAAATGTATCAAGAGGTACAAAATTCGCTTGCTTCACAAGGTCACGCCAACGTCCTGTCAAGCTTACGGAAAAGATATTTCCTACCACTTTTCCCATTTCCTGAGAATTGACACTAGGTCCAGAAGCAATATTTTCCTTGTAGATTGACTGGAAGTTTCAATTTCCCTTCTCTTCCCTGGCTACTGTTTGATTTTTATATGTTACATTTTTTTGTTTATGTTATTTTATGTTGAATGAAACACGGTAAAGAATGAAAAAAAAAGGAAAATTTATCGAATGTTTACATTTTTACATACTTGCTTGTCGGCCTGTATATATATTTACCTATATGCTGATTTAGTTATTCTTACACACACACACATACACACACGCATATATATACATATATATATATATATATATATATATATATATATATATATATATATATATATATATATATATATATATATATATAATCTTATTCCTTCCTATCTTCGTCTTAAGATTCATTTATTTATTATTGTGTCTACGTTACCATGATTTCTGTTGGTTCAACATCTTTCTTGTCCATCGTTCAAATCGTTTCTCCAGAAGATTGAACATTTGCAGTAACCTTTAAAATAAAAAAAATAAAAAGTTTATACTCTATAGAATATTGAAACTGACCATTGACAATTATTCAGCGTCAAAGCATTTCAAGCGATGCATTGTGAGTGATTTCGAAATATGGGTTTACTCAATTTGAAATATTTTTAATACTCTAACAGTAGCAAAAATATATGAAGCAATGGTCAAGCAAGAATCTGCTTTGAGTTGAACACCTGGCTCTTTTCTCTGCCGAGAGCGGCCATAGTCGCTGAGCAGAAGCCCCAGTATGGGATAAATGTGCCTCAGCGCTGCCGAACTTCTCATTCTAGGGTCCTTCATTCCCCACACCGTTAGACTGTGGAACCGTTTCCCTGCTGAGGATGTCTTGCTGTTGTAACCTCAAGTTCAAGCGAAGATGCAATGCATTACTGTGTTAATTATTTATTTACATTTTTATCTTTTCATTTATTCATTTTTCTTATGATTTATCTCTTCTTGCTGTATTTCATATTAGCCTCATTTTATTTTTTCAAATAAACGCCATATTCTTTGGAAGTTTCAATTTCAAGTTAATGGCCCCTATGGGCCTGTTCCATATGGATAGGGTTCATCTTCTGAACAACAACAACAACAACAACAATAATAATAAAAAAAAAAATAATAATAATAATAATAATAATAATAATAATTGTAACTTCAATAAATTCTTTGATGCGTAGTTTCCTTTATAAAACGTTTTTACACGAATATGAGCATGAGTATATTCAGCATTTACTATTTGTTTTAGTAAGCTGTGCTGGATGTGTTCGGATTAAGAGATGACCGACTCAATCTCTTTATCTGTCTTTTTTTCACTTAGAATAATATGTAATAATGTTGCCTAAAAAGGATCCGCTCACTTCTCAAATGATCTCTCTCTCTCTCTCTCTCTCTCTCTCTCTCTCTCTCTCTCTCCACCAGGTGCCCAACCTTTCACTACACTACCTTCTTACTCATTACAGGCCAATTAGCTGCATATACACACCCCTGACCACGCCCCCTCCCCCCTTTCCACACACATCAAAAAGCTAAGGAATTCTCTCATGTCTGTTTTCCTTTATTTTATTTATTTATCTATTTTTGACTGTCGATTTTGTAACATTTTTATTGTTATCAAGTGACGAGTTTCCGCTTTTATTAGATGCCCAAACGTTTTTCAATCTCCAGTTTTTTCTTTGGTGGGTTCGGGCTGGCTTGGGGGGGGGGGGGTGTAGGGGACGAGTGACTCCCACATCGAAATGAAGGGCAATGTGAGTATTTACAGTTGTCACATCACACGCATAATTTGATGTGACAGGAAATAACTTCCCCCGTCAGCATGTAATCAGCGAGCAGTAACGCAGTATGATTGTTGGAAGAGGATATTAATACGAGTGATTATTTTTCAGCCGTGATTAAAAGTCCGCTTCAATGAAAAGTCACAGCCATCAGCTGCAAATTAAACCTGTTTTTTATTAATTTTTTTTCTCGATTGATGACCTTCGTCAACAATGTCATTATTATTGAGGTTTGTCGTTCAGGAATTTAATACGCTTAATTTTTATTGACAGTTTTATTTTAATACGGATTCCTTCACTCGCCCTTTCAATATTCTGTTTATCTGTCAGTTTTATAAGTTTTATATGTCCTGCTGTCCCTTCCTCCTACCTCTTGCTTTTGTCAGTTATGATAAATTCCCTTCATTATCTGACATTCGCGAGAGTTTTATAATTTTTCTTATCCCCCCTCGTTCGTTGTGGCTTACGCCTCTTTGGCGTTCCAACAATAGGAGACCTTTGGAGCGAACGACGTATTGTGGCTTCGTCCTCGTTGGGGAAGAGAGAGAGAGAGAGAGAGAGAGAGAGAGAGAGAGAGAGAGAGAGAGAGAGAGAGAGAGGTGATTTATGGAACGTCATATTTCATACCAAACGTTCATTATGTGGCCATGCTTTGTGGACATGCATTGCAGATGAAATATTTCATGATACTAAAAAATCTACGATGTTGTTTCGACTCGTTTATCCTATAGAAATATACATTTCATACGCCAGTTTTATCGTATATATATATATATATATATATATATATATATATATATATATATATATATATATATATATAGTGTGTGTGTGTGTTTATATCTATCTATCTATCTATCTATCTATCTATCTATCTATCTACTATCTATATAATATATATATATATATATATATATATATATATATATATATATATATATATTATATATATATATATATATATATTTACAAATATAATCTACAAGTGTATGTGTCTATATGTATGCGCGCGTCTTAATAGAAAAATAGAATACCATTCGTCTTTATAAACAGTTGTAAGTGAAGATATCGAATGGTGACATTACCAGATGAGACAAAACACTTTCCTTATTCATTTTATCTTATTCACAAGGGAGGAACTCCAGTTACACATAATTCACACAGGCCTAATAAGACCCTTTACATGAAACACTGTTGATGACGTACAGGAACCAGATATTCCAAAATATAAGTTACGTATTCATTGGCGAATCGTGAATTTGATATGTCCTCTCTCAGTTGCTCATTTGTTAATATTGGCAGAATGATTGGGCAGTTCTATTCGAGTGTCGTAATGATTTTATATAGGTAAATATTGCATTATTGCAAATGGTAGGGTGACATGAATAATGATTACCTATTACTGTATTACATGAGGAATTTCTTTTTGACTTGGCATAAATGTAACAAGCAAATAGACCTACTTTTTAAAAGTGTTTTTTTAATCATCATCATCATCATCATCATCATCATCATCATTATTATTATTATTATTATTATTATTATTATTATTATTATTAATTATTATTATTATTAATTATTATTATTATTATTCGTTTTTTTCTATCACAGTCATGCTATTGACTGGGTGATTTTTATAGTGTGGGGTTCCGGGTTGCATCCTGCCTCCTTAGGAGTCCATCATATTCTAATTATGTGCGCTGTTTCTAGTAGCACACACTTCTGCAAGAGTCGAAGAGCTACTTCAGCCTCTAGCTTTTCCAGGTTCCTTTTCAGGGATACTTGGGATTATGCCAAGTGTTCCTAACGATTATGTGTACAGTTTCCACTGGCATATCCCGTATCCTTCTTATTTCTATTTTCAGGTCTTGATACTTTATTATTATTATTATTATTATTATTATTATTATTATTATTATTATTATTATTATTATTATTATTATTATTATTATTATTATTATTTTGGGAAAACGGAAGACAGAGAAAAGACGCAACCGAAATAAAGTGAAAATATTTTGTAATTAGTATCTGGAATGATGAATGAAATATTATTATCATGCATTATTTCTCTCACTGGGAGGAGGGCAAAAACATCTCCATTTTTGCTTGGTATTGACAATCTTTGAAATTTTAATCGGAAAAATTGTTGGTTTTGTGACCTCATTTTTGTGTTAATTTTATTATTATTCATTATTACTATTATTATTAATATTATTATTATTAATTATTATTACTATATTATTATTATTATTATTATTATTATTATATTATTATTATTATTATTATTATTATTATTATTATTCAGAAGATGAAACCTATTCATATGGAACAAGCCCACCACCACAGGGACTTGAAATTTAAGCTTCCAAAGAATATGGTGTTAAAGGGAAATGCAGAAAGAGATACGTTATTTAAAGAAAACAGTAAATCAACTAATTATTGAATAAATGAAATAAAAAAATCAAGTAAATAATAATAATAATAATAATAATAATAATAATAATAATAATAATAATAATAATAATAATAATAATAATAATTAGTTTTTATCCCAACCTTTCTAAGTTATTATATCTGAGAATCTGCCCCCATACTAACCCCTATTTCCAGAAGATTCCACATACCCAATACACAAAAAACACACTTAACTTGCACAACCAACCTACACAGATTATACCACAGGGGGACTGACTACCGCATGCAGCAAGCGGGCAAGCACAGAGACTCCGCCGCATGCAAATGCCTTTGCTGCTTGAGGCAACTTCGGTGTCTCCTTGGGAGTACGAAGTCGTGTTCCATTGTGCCGGATTTGTTTGCGTTGAGCTCCTGGTTAAATAATGGTATGGCGGAGACATGTCTTGCCCTCACGTCGAGCGGAGGACAGAGGAGGAAGAGAAGCGGCGATGCCACGTCTAGGATTTTGCGTTTTTGAGGAGTTTCATGTCAAGAGGATATATATATATATATATATATATATATATAATATATATATATATATATATATATATATATACATATGATGGGGGGACTAGGTTTGACCTCATATTGGATATATAGATATATACAAATATATACCCAATATATATATATATATATATACACACACACATAGTTTTTCAGTACAACAGTACAATCAAGGAGAAACGCTTTAAAAATAACCCGGGTAATAGAGAGAATGTAGGAGTATATGTAATATACTCCTACATGTGATATATATGAGAGATAGAGAGAGCCTTTGTTCTGAGCGTAAGACAATTAAACAGGGACAACAGAAACGGTAACAAAATAGAACTAAAACAACGAGAAAAACATACAAATAAACTAGAACAAAGTGGATTAAGGGTAGCAAATGCCTTTACTGTATTTAGACAAAACTGAAAACGAAACAAACAAACAAACAAAAAATTGAAAATAACAAATATTTTTCCTCTTCAAAGTCAATTTAATTTAGGTTTTACTCCAACAACAGTAGTAACAACAAGAGCCAAACTTATACCTATGAACTAGACAGATGCAATTCACTATAGAGGGTTTCTATAGTCACTACAGGGAGACACGCTTTAGTTACGTGAAGATAAATAAGTGTTCTCATGCAAACGCAAAATAAGTTCATTTATATTTTTAATTTGGAGTTGCTGTGCCGAAGTGAATAGGAGTGATGTTTTCATGGATATGTTTTGGGTACATTTCAGTATTTTAAAAATATATGAACCAGTAGATGCGATGGCTTTCTCAATGTACTTAAAAGTGACTATAAGCAATTTACCCGAATGAGAAGCAAAAATTGAGATAAATCACCATAAACAGATAAAGTGAGAGCAATTTGACATTTCATTGCGAACATGACGGATTAACGCAGTGGTTCAAACTTCGCAATGTAATGAAAGAATAAATGACATGACACCACTTCAAATGCTTGATATTAAAACGGTTGATAACTCTCATATTGAATGATTTCTGACTCATTCCTTCTCCTTGAAAACATCTTAAAGGAATTAGCGGGACGTCAGTCAGTCAGGGAACGGACGAGTCAGCTCCCGGTTTGATCCTAATCAAATTCCCCTAACCGAATCGTTCCGTCTGATCGATTCCGAATCTAAGGAACGGATGTGTGGGGACATTTCGCTGCGTCATCGTTAGTGGGCCACCCCTCACGGAGGTAATTAAACCCTAAAAATGATAGCCTTCGGAGAGGTAGATTTTCGCTTATCTATAGATGGGCAAAAGCCACACAAGGACGCTGTTGTTTTTGATTAAGCTGGCCTTATACCTAGCACGGGTTCTTGCTCATAGAGCAGCCCGTAGAGTTACTCAAGGACGTTTTTCTCGCCCGGTCTGAATTAGTCTGCGGCATCGATTTCAGTTCATTCTGGAATAATAACTCTGTATTACTCGGAAGTCTGCGGCATCGATTCCGGTTCATTCTGGAATTAAATACCTCAGAGAAGAGTTTTAAGTTTATTCTGACGCGCATCCAGACTACCTCCTTTTCTTTCTGCCTCCCTCTCACGTGTCTCTTCCTAAGTCATTGTCACTCCGAGCTTCATGATCTTGTCGATTGATTTCCTCCGTTTTGAACAAGTAATCTTGTCCATTACCCCTTCTCTATACAGGTAGTCCCCGGTTACGTCAGGTTCGGGCTATGTCGTTCCGGACATATGGCATTTGCCTCATGGCGCTGTTAACCACAATTTTTTGGCACTATAATCTATCATAATATATATAATATATATATATATATATATATATATATATATATATATATATATATATATATATATATATATATATATATATATATATATATATATATATATATATATATATATATATATATATATATATATATATATATATATATATATATATATATATATATATATATATATATATATATATATATATATATAATATATATATATATATATCATATATATATATATATGTACATAAGCATACATACAATAACACACACACACACACACACATATACAGATCACCTTTAGCAACAATTACATGGCAATATTACAGGATATAACCATTGTACAGATGATAAAGTGTTCAATACTCGTAATACCATTTATTTTATATAAGGCAAAAAACAATTTTGATACAATAATTGAAAAAATCACCAACTTCTGCTCAGAATTATTGTCACAATTTACAATGATTATGGTCGATGTATGTATATATATATATATATATATATATATATATATATATATATATATATATATATATATATATATATATATATATATGTGTGTGTGTGTGTGTGTGTGTGTGTGTGCGTGTGTGTGTGTCTGTGTGTATGTATATATGTATGTATGTATCTATGTTGAACGTTAAGTGCACGTCAACCTCCATGGAGCTGAAAAGTCGTCATTTTCATGTGCACACGTTGATGTTGCTTCAGGATTCAACCTGTGTGAGGGTTAGTGCCATGTCGAGGATCATAGCAGTACGTTCCACAACAGGCTCCAGTTGGGCAGCAAATTAGATGACCTCTGCAATCCTTGTCAGTCTCACAGGTCCTCGGGATTCCAGTATCGGAGCTGAAATCACAAAAGTCTTTCAAGGAGAGGAACAGGAAACATGAGGGTAATTCATTATTGAAACATGGAACAGTAATATATATATATATATATATAATATATATATATATATATATATATATATATATATATATATGTGTGTGTGTGTGTGTGTGTGGTGTGTGGTGTGTGTGTAGCTAAATGCTGTGTGTGTGTGTTCAGATGATATAAATGTTGTGCGTGTTTGTATGTTAAGGAAAAATGACTGCCTATTCTTGAGGAAGGAAAATGAGGTAAAGAGAACACTTCCTTTAGAGGGTTGCGGTGAGAAAAGAGGAGCCGGAGAGGTGATTACTTACCCTCCTGGAGGAGGCGCTGGTAGCAGAGGACACCCATTAGGAGCTGTGGGGGGTCTTTTTGGACTTGGTGAAGCCTCGATGTGTTCAGTAATCGTCCCGAGCTGTTGAGATTTCAAAATATTTTAATTGATGTTTTTTTTATTGTTTAGAAGATAGATTCGAGACTGATTCTTGCTAACGATATAGAACTACCTTTAACTGTCAGCTGACTACCTAGTCTTATTACCTGAGAGAGAGAGAGAGAGAGAGAGAGACTAGGTAACACTAAGGAAACCTAGTTACCACTTTCCATTTTCATTGAAAAAGCTACGTATCATTCTAACTTATATCCAACTGTTTTTCTGTATCATTCTTACATAAGCTTTTTCTCTGTATTATGCTACAAATGCTAATAATCATACAATGATTCACTTCCATATCCATTAATGACCTATTCTCACCCCAGAGTTACTTTTCATCGCTTAAAAATCATTGCTGCTCTCTCTCAAAGATTGGGATTACTTTTACTGCTTTGCAACAAAGCACTTCAACTGATGAATTCATAGATGACCAATAT
>NC_061090.1:56465997-56473497 GCF_015104395.2 Macrobrachium nipponense | reverse complement strand
AACCGTGATCCATTTTATATCAATTCAAGCCTAACATGTCCTTTAATAATTAAAATTCACTTTACCCCCAAATGATTATATTTTCATTATGTTACCGAAGGGGGAATAATGATAATAATTTGTTCATGGGATCGAACAGTTCCAAGTGGACCGGGGACGAAATTAGGACCGTCAGTGGGACGATTATCCCAATCAGCCAAACAGAAAGACGCTAATCAAAGTCATATCGGATTTGACCTTTACAAATAACCCCGATCTAATGATTGTTTCGTAATTAGAAATCGATATGGAACCCCGTCTACCATGTTGGCCAATTCGAGCGTTTGGACAGCACGTAGCCTTTTGATATGAATTAATTATCACATCGAACCGTGATCCATTTATATATCAATTCAAGCTACAAATGTCCTTTAATATCTAAATTCACTTTACCTCCCAAATGATATATTTTCATATATGTAACCGAAGGGGAATTTTTTAATTGATAATAATTTCGTCCCCCCATGGGTGGATCGAAACCACCGTCCAAGTGGACGGGGGACGAAATCAGGGACCGTCAGTGGACGAATTATCCAATCAGCCAACAGAGACGCTAATAAGTTTCATATCGATTCTGACCTTACAAATCACCCTCGATCTGGATGCTTTCGTAATTAGAAATCGATATGGAACCCCGTCTACCATGTTGGCCAATTCGAGCGTTTGACAGCACGTA
Organism: Macrobrachium nipponense; assembly: GCF_015104395.2. Lineage (NCBI taxonomy): Eukaryota > Metazoa > Arthropoda > Malacostraca > Decapoda > Palaemonidae > Macrobrachium > Macrobrachium nipponense. The sequence continues at coordinate 56,472,782 of NC_061090.1, read as the reverse complement.
GCCTTTTGTTATGATAATATCACATCGAACCGTGATCCATTTATATATCAATTCAAGCTACAAATGTCCTTTAATATCTAAAATTCCACTTTACCTCCCAAATGATATATTTTTCATATATGTACCGAAGGGGGATTTTTTAATTGATAATAATTTCGTCCCCCCATGGGATCGAACCACCGTCCAAGTGGACGGGGACGAAATCAGGACCGTCAGTGACGCTATCCAATCAGCCAACAGAGACGCTAATAAGTAATACGATTTTTTTCTGACCTTATCACTCGATCTGGATGCTTTCGTAATTAGAATCGCATATAGGAACCCCGTCTACCATGTTGGCCCAATTCGAGAGTTGACAGCACCGTTAAGACTTTTGTTATTTGAATAATTAATCACGTCGACCGTGATCCATTTATATATCAATTCAAAGCTTACAAATGTCCTTTAATAATTCTATCACTTTACCTCGAACCGTGATCCGCATTTATATCCATCAATTCAAGCTACAAATGTCCTTTAATATCTAAATTCACTTTACCCTCCCAAATGATATATTTTCATATATGTACGAAGGGGAATTTTTTAATTGATAATAATTTCGTCCCTGTTGGCTGATTGGATAGCGTCACTGACGGTCCTGATTTCGTCCCCGTCCACTTGGACGGTGGTTCGATCCCATGGGGGGACGAAATTATTATCAATTAAAAAATTCCCCATTCGGTACATATATGAAAATATATCATTTGGGAGGTAAAGTGAATTTAGATATTAAAGGACATTTGTAGCTTGAATTGATATATAAATGGATCACGGTTCGATGTGATAATTATTCATAACAAAAGGCTACGTGCTGTCAAACCGCTCGAATTGGGCCAAACATGGTAGACTGGGGTTCCATATCGATTACTAATTACGAAAGCATCCAGATCGGCAGGGTGATTTGTAATAGGTCAGAATCGATTATGAACTTATTAGCGTCCTTCGGTTGGCTGATTTGGTGATAAGCGTCACTGACCGGTCCTGATTGCGTCCCCCGTCCACTTGGGACGGTGGTTTCGATACCCATGGGGGGGACGAAATATTATCAAATTAAAAAATTCCCCTTCGGTACATATATGAAAATATATCATTTGGGAGGTAAAGTAAAGAATTTAGAATTAAATTAAAGGAAACATTTGTTTACTGCATTGGAATTGATCTAAAATGGATCACGGTTGCGATGTGATAATTCTATTCATAACAAAAAGGCTGACGTGCTGTCAAAAAACGACTCGAATTCTGGCCAAACATGGTAGGACCGGGGGTTGGTTCCAATATCGATTTTCTAAGTAACACGAAAAGCATTCCAAGATCGAGGGTGATTTGTTAAGGTTCAGAAATCGATAATGAAAGTTATTAGCGTTCTCTGTTGGCTGATTGGATAGCAGTCAACTGACGGTCCTTGATTTCGGTCCCCAGTCCACACTTTGGACGGTGGTTTGCGATTTCCCATCATGGGGGGACGAAAATTATTATCAAATTAAAAAACAAAATTCCCCATTCGGTTTAATAATGAACAAATTGAAAATTAATCATTTGTTGGGGAGGTAAAAGTGAATTTAGATATAAAGGACAGTTTGTAGCTTGAATATGAATGAATAAATGGATCAACGGATCGATGTGATAATTATTCATAACAAAAGGCTACGTGCTGGTCAAACGCTCGAAATTGGCCAACCAACATGGTAGGACGGGGTTCCATATCGATTTCTAAATTACGAAAAGCATCCAGATCGAGGGTGATTGTAAGGTCAAGAATCGATTATGAACTTATTAGCGTTCTCTGTTGGGCTGATTGGGATAAGCGTCAACTGACGGTTACCTGATTTCGTTCCCCGTCCACTTGGGACGGTGGTCGGATCCCATGGGGGGGAACGAAATTATTATCAATTCAAAAAAAATTCCCCTTCCGGTACATATATGAAAAATATAGTCATTTGGGCGGAGGTAAAGTGAATTTAGATAATTTAAAGGACATTTCTGTAGCTTGAAGTTGATATATAAATGGATCACGGGTTCGATGTGATAATTATTCAATAACAAAAAGGCTACGTTTGCTGTTCCAAAACGCTCGAACTTGGCCAACATGAGTAGACAGGGCGGTTCCATATCGATTCTAATTACCGAAAAAGGCCCCCAAAAAAAAATCCAGATCGAGGGTGATTTGGTAAGGTTCAGAAATTAGAAGCGATATTGAAACTTATTAGCGTCTCTGTTGGCTGATTGGATAAGCGTCAACTGACGGTCCATGATTTCGTCCCCGCTCCACTTGGACCCGGTGGTCGATTCCCATGGGGGGACGAAATTCATTATTCAAATTAAAAAATTCCCCATTCGGTACATATATGAAAATAAATATCATTTGGGGAGGTAAAGTGAATTTAAGAATATTAAAGGACATTTGTAGCTTGAATTACCTTGATATAAATCAATGGAATCACCGGTTCGATTGTGATAATTATTCATAACAAAATGGGCTACGTGCTGTTTCAAACGCTCGAATTGGGCCCAACATGGTAGACGGGGTTCCATATCGATTTCTTAAAATTACGAAACGACATCCAAGATAGAGGGTGATTTGTAAGGTCAGAAATCGATATGAACCTTATTAGCGTATCTTCCTCTGTTGGCTGATTGGATAAGCGTCCCCACCCTGGAACCCCGGTACCCCCCAAAAAAAACTGACGGTCCTGATTTCGTCCCCACGTCCACTTGGACGGTTGGTTCGATCCCCAATGGGGGGAGGGGACGAAATTATTATCAATTAAAAAACAATTGCCCACTTCGGTTACCACCAGTACATATATGAAAATATATCATTTGGGCGATGGTTAAAAGAATTGGAAATTTAGATATTTAAACGTGGACATTTGTAAGCTTGAATTTGGTATAATAAAATGGATCACGGTTCGAGGTTGATAATTATTCATAACAAAAGGCTACGTGCTGGTCAAACGCTCGAATTTGGCCAAACATGGTAGAACCGGGGTGCCAATAGCGATTTACTAATTACCCCCCCCCCCCCCCCCCCCCTGTAAAACGCATCCTAGGATCCGAGGGTGATTTGTAAGGTCAAGGAATGCGATTATTGAACTTATTATGCGTTCTCTGTTGGGCTGATGGATAGCGTCACTGACGGTCCATGATTTTCGTCCCCGTCCACTTGGGACGTGGTTCGAATCCCATGGGGGGTGTGGACGAAAATTAGTTATCAAATTAAAAAAAGAAAATTTCCCCTTCGTAAACATATCTGAAAAATATATCATTTCGGGAGGGTAAAGTGAATTTTAGATCTTAAAGGAACATTTGTAGCTTGGAATTGATATATAAATGGATCACGGTTACGATGTGATAATTTTATTCATAAACAAAAAAAGGCTTACGTGCTTGTCAAAACGCTTCGGAATTGGCCAACATGGTAAGGACGGGGTTCCATATCGATTCTAATTACGAAAGCATCCAGATCGAGGGTGATTGTAAGGTCAAGAATCGAAGGAACTTTATAGCGTCTCTGTTGGCTGATTGGTAGCGTCACTACGGTCCTGATTTCGTCACCGTCCACTTGGACGGTGGTTCGATGCCATGGGACGAAATTATTGTCAACTAAAAATTCCCCTTCGGTACATATATGAAAATATATCAATTCCGAAGTAGAGCGCATTAGACATTAAAGGACATTTGTAGCTCGAATGATAATATATATATATATATATATATATATATATATATATATATAATATATATATATATATATATATATATAATATATATACATATATATATATTCAATTGAGATGAAAGGGCGAATGTTTTCGCCTCTTATTAAATTCTATATATATTAATTATATATATATATATTAGTAATACTAATAATATTAATATTATATATATATATAGATATATCTAATATTATATATGATATATTAATTCATATATATATATATATATATATATATAATATATATATATATATATATATATATATATATATATATATATATATATATATATATATAATTCACACACCAAAGGGCACCCCTTCTCCTGCCTACATATATATATTATTACGTATTGGGCAGCATTGTAGTCCCAAAACGTAAGGGGAAAATTTAAGAGGGAAAATATTGAGCATGGAGCACTTATGACTTCCTTTAGACAATTGTAAAAGGTTGTAAAAGGAAGGGTCAAGGTCGCCATTGAAAACTCAGCTGATTACTCTAATTTATATTTATTTACAAGCAACATGGACTGGCCTGGGATGGAGGCAATTTAGCCACGCGGGCAGAGCGCTGCATACTGTTTGGAACACTCTTGTCATGCCCAATATGAAAAACTGGCCAAAATCAAATACTAATTCAATGCTGGTTTCCAAAATTGATGGTCTCTAGCGGTAAGGAAGCGCTTGCATGCGAGGAGACGGAGCACGTGACTCAACAAATCTGGAATATGTGTTCCCAGATTAATCACAACATAATATAAAGACTTCATGCACAATTTTTCAGCTACAAGGGCAGTCACTTTTTATCTAACACATACTGGGGAAGGAACTCTAGTTTTTAAATGAAATATTCAATGAAGACTTAATCTTAGATAGGTCACAGGGGTAAAACGTGCCCCGATGATGGACAAAGGGATTTCAGTAGAGAAGTGATAAAAGGGAGATTTGAAATGGAAATAGCAAAATTCGTCTTGGGGGAATAGGGTTGGTTGGATTTTGCACTTTCGAGAAGTGCCTTTAATCCTTACAAGTTTGAACATGTGTCATGATGTCTGAAGGGGGGCTCCAACCAGCGTTGACGAAGCAAAGGCTGACTTCATGTCAGAGAAAGGGCACGTCTGCCCAAATGAAGTAGCTAGCGTGGACTGAGAACAGACCAGGGCACTTCCAAGCAGCCTGGGATTCACACACAGCCTAGGGAATTGTCTGGAAAGATGCAAAAACACAGCCAGCAGATTTGTGGGAAAAGTGGTCTTAAGCTAGGAATTCCTAAAGCCCACCTTGAAGCCTATATAACCCCTGTAACCAGCCTTTATTACTCTATAAACACGATCGGCATTTCAACCGTCTTAGCGTTGCACTGTAGTTTAATATTGATGGGCTTGCCTTTCTCTCTCTCTCTCTCTCTCTCTCTCTCTCTCTCTCTCTCTCTCTCTCTGCATCCAGGAGGTTTTATTGGTACATATGTAATATATATTTACATCAAATTCATCTCTTGGTAATGCTACCAAGAAATAAAAAATAAAAAAATTGTCAAAGTCAGAAATGAAATTTGGGGTAAATAAAATATAAATAAAAAGATAAACGAAAAACATAAAGCCATATCTGGAATCTGGATCATATATATATATATATATATATATATATATATATATATATATATATATATATATATATATAATATATTATAATATATAATATATATATATATATATATATATTATATATATATATATATATATATATTTGATTCCAGATATTTATGGTTTTATGTCTTTCGTTTATCTTTTTAATTATTTTTTGTTTACTCCAAATTTCATTTCTGATTTAAAAAAGATTTCTATTTCTTGGTAACATTACCATATTAACCTAAACATTTTAATGTTTCTTTCTCTCCCAGAATTAGATGTTTATCCTAAGGGAGTTGTATTTTCCCGGTGATCTTTGGCAATAATTCTCTCCTCTTCCCCGTGTAAACATCATGCTACTCTGTCGCTCTAATAAAAGATATTAACGTAAGGGAAAGACATTGTTCTCCAGAAATTTGCACAATGTAAAAGATATAGTTAGCACATTCACATGATAGATAAATCCTAGATATAGGGGAGTATAGTTTCATAAAATAATAAATAATTCCTGGGTATAGTGAAGTAATATGCCGTTAAACGATATATAAATCTTATGTATAGTGGAGTATAGTTGACATAAATCTTAGGTATAGTGGAGATAGTTTCATGAAATAATAGATAATTCCTGGGTATAGTGAAGCATCGCACCATAACATGATATATAAGTCTTAGGTATAGTGGAGTATAGTTTCATGAAATAATAGATAATCCCAGGTTATAGTGAAGCATGGTGCTGTTAAATGAGATATAAATCTTAGGTATTGTGAAGTATAGTTTTATGAAATAATAGATAATTCCTGGGATAGTGAAGTATCGTGCCGTTAAATGATATATAAATCTTAGTTATTGAGGAGTATAGTTTTATGAAATAATAATTAATCTCTGGACATAGTGAAGTATGGTGCCGTTGAACGATAAATGAAAATAGGTATAATGAGTATAGTGCCATTAAATGATGGATAAATTATAGGTATAACGGAATACTGTGCCATTAAATGATAAATAAATCTTTAGTACAGTGAAGTATAGTGCCATTTAATGATGGATAAAACCTAGTTATGGAGGAGTACAGCGCCGTTAAACGATATCTAAATCTTAGGTATAGTGGAGTATAGTGTCGTTAAATGATAGATAAATCCAAGGTATATTTGAGTACAGTGCCTTTAAATGATAAATAAATTCTAGGTGTAGTGGAGTATAGTACCATTAAATGATGGATTGATCCTAGATATAACGGAGTAAAATGCCGTTAAATGATAAATAAATCCTAGATATAGTTTAGTATAGTGCCGCAAAAAATAATCGAGGTTAGAGTTGTCTAAAAAGAAAAAAAAATAATAAAAAAAATATAAAACATTATGCTGGAAGTGTCGTGAAAAGGCATATATAGAAATGATGAA
>NC_061090.1:56455997-56463497 GCF_015104395.2 Macrobrachium nipponense | reverse complement strand
GTCAATGATTTCGAAATATGGGTTTACTCAATTTGAAATATTTTTAATACTCTAACAGCAGGAAAAATATATGAAACAATGTTCAAGCAAGAATCTGCTTTGAGTTGAACACCTGGCTCTTTTCTCTGCCGAGATCGGCCATAGTCGCTGAGCAGCAGCACCAGTATGGGATAAATGTGCCTCAGAGCTGCCGAACTTCTCAGTTCTAGAGTCCTTTATTCTTGCTGTTGTAACCTCAAGTTCAAGCGAAGATGCAATGCATTCCTGTGTTGATAATTTATTTACCTTTTTATCTATTTATGTATTCATTTGTTCTTATGATTTATCTCTTCTTGCTGTATTTCATATTAGCCTCATTTTATTTCTTTCAAATAAACGCCATAATTTTGGAAGTTTCAATTTCAAGTTAATGGCCCCTATGGGCCTGTTCCATATGGATAGGGTTCATCTTCTGAACAATAATAATAATAATAATAATAATAATAATAATAATAAATAATAATAATTAATCAATAATAATAATAATAATTGTAACTTCAATAAATCTTTGATGCGAGTTTCTTATAAAACGTTTTTTACACGAATATGAGCATGAGTATATTCAGCATTTACTATTTGTTTTAGGAAGCTGTGCTGGATGTGTTCGGATTAAGAGATGACCGACTCAATCTCTTTATCTGTCTTTTTTTCACTTAGAATAATATGTAATAATGTTGTCTAAAAAGGATCCACTCACTTCTCAAATAATCTCTCTCTCTCTCTCTCTCTCTCTCTCTCCACCAGGTACCCCACCTTTCGCAACCAGTTGTCTTCACTACATACTCCCTACCCATTACAGGTCAATTTAGCTTTATATACACACCCCTGACCACTTTCCCCCCCCCCCCTTTCCACACACAATCAAAAAGCTAAGGAATTCTCTATGTCTTTGTTTTCCTTTATTTTATTAATTATCTATTTTTGTCTGTCGATTTTGTAACATTTTTATTGTTATCAAGTGACGAGTTTCCGCTTTTATTAGATACCCAAACGTTTTTCAATCTCCAGTTTTTTCTTTGGTGGGTTCGGGCTGGCATGGCGGTGGGGTTGTGGGGTAGGGGACGAGTTACTCCCACATCGAAATCAAGGCAATGTGTGTATTACAGCTGTCACATCACACGCATAATTTGATGTGACAGGAAATAACTTTCCCCCGTCAGCATGTAATCAGCGAGCAGTAACGCAGATGATTGTTGAAAGAGGATATTAATACGAGTGATTATTTTTCAGCCGTGATTAAAAGTCCGCTTCAATGAAAAGTCACAGCCATCAGCTGCAAATTAAACCTGTTTTTTATTAATTTTTTTTTCTCGATTGATGACCTTCGTCAACAATGTCATTATTAGTGAGGTTTGTCTTTCAGGAATTTAATACGCTTAATTTCTTTATTTTTTTGACAGTTTTTTTAAATACGGATTCCTTCACCTCGCCTTTTCAATATTCTGTTTATCTGTCAGTTTTATAAGTTTTATATGTCCTGCTGTCCCTTCCTCCTACCTCCTGTTTTTGTCAGTAATCATAAATTCTCTTCATTGTCTGACATTCGCGAGAGTTTTATAATTTTTCTTATCCCCCCTTGTTCGTGTGGCTTACGTCTCTTTGGCGTTCCAACAATAGGAGGCCTTTGGAGCGAATGACATATTGTGGCTTCGTCCTCGTTGGGGAAGAGAGAGAGAGAGAGAGAGAGAGAGAGAGAGAGAGAGAGAGAGAGAGGTGATTTATGGAATGTCATATTTCATACCAAACGTTCATTATATACATGCTTTGTGGACATGCATTGCAGATGAAATATTTCATGATACTAAAAAATCTACGATGTTGTTTCAACTCGTTTATCCTATAGAAATATACATTCATATACGCCAGTTTTATCGTATGTATATATATATTTATATATATATATATATATATATTATATAATATATATATATATATATATATATATAATATATATGTGTGTGTGTGTGTGTGTGTTTGTGTTTATATTTATCTATCAATCTATGTAATTATCTTATGTATCTAACTATCTATGTGGATATATATAATTATATTTATTAAAATAATATAGTATATATATTATATATATATATATATATAGTATATATATAGATATTATATGTGGTATATATATATATATATATATATCTACTATATATATATATAATATATATATCTTTCATTATACTATATATATATATATACACATATATATATATATATAAATATATATATATATATATATATATATATATATAATATATATATATATATATATACACATACAAATATGATCTACAAGTGTATGTGTCTATATGTGTGCCCGCGTCTTGATAGAATACCATTCGTCTTTATAAACAGATATAAGTGAAGATATCGAATGGTGACATTGCCAGATGAGACAAAACACTTTCCTTATTCATTTTATCTTATTCACAAGGGAGGAACTCCAGTTACACATAATTCACACAGGCCTAATAAGACCCTTTACATGAAACACTCTTGATGACGTACAAGAACCAGATATTCCAAAATATAAGTTATGTATTCATTGGTGAATCGTGAATTTGATATGTCCTCTCTCAGTTGCTCAAAATATTTTGGGAATATTGGCAGAAATGGTTGGGCAGTTCTATTCGAGTGTCGTAATGAAAATATATAGGTAAATATTGCATTATTGTAAATGGTAGGGTGACATCATAAATTTAGCAAGCAAATAGTCCTACTTTTTAAAAGTGTTTTTTAATCATCATCATCATCATCATCATCATCATCATCATCATCATTATTATTATTTTTTTTTTTTTTTTTTTTTCTCTATCACAGTCCTCCAATTCGACTGGGTGGTATTTATAGTGTGGGGTTCCGGGTTGCATCCTGCCTCCTTAGGAGTCCATCACTTTTCTTACTATGTGTGCCGTTTCCAGGATCACACTCTTCTGCATGAGTCCTGGAGCTACTTCAGCGTCTAGTTTTTCTAGATTCCTTTTCAAGGATCTTGGGATCGTGCCTAGTGCTCCTATGATTATGGGTACGATTTCCACCGGCATATCCCATATCCTTCTTATTTCTATTTTCAGATCTTGATACTTATCCATTTTTTTCCTCTCTTTCTCTTCAACTCTGGTGTCCCATGGTATTGCGGCATCAATGAGTGATACTTTCTTCTTGACTTTGTCAATCAACGTCACGTCTGGTCTGTTTGCACGTATCACCCTATCCGTTCTGATACCATAGTCCCAGAGGATCTTTGCCTGATCGTTTTCTATCACTCCCTCAGGTTGGTGCTCGTACCACTTATTACTGCAAGGTAGCTGATGTTTCTTGCACAGGCTCCAGTGGAGGGCTTTTGCCACTGAATCATGCCTCTTTTTGTACTGGTTCTGTGCAAGTGCCGGGCATTCGCTTGCTATGTGGTTTATGGTTTCATTTTTCGTATTGCACTTCCTACATATGGGAGAGATGTTATTTCCGTCTACGTTCTTTGGTATATCTGGTTCTTAGGGCCTGATCTTGTGCCGCTGTTTATTCATTCCTTCAGTTTCCTTCTTGAGCTCTCCCCTCTGTAGCCATTGCCATGTGTCATCGCTGGCTAGTTCTTAAGTCTGTCTCATGTATTGTCCGTGCATTGGTTTGTTGTGCCAGTCCTCTGTTCTGTCTGTTATTCTCCTGTCTCTGTATATTTGTGGGTCTTCGTCTACTTTTATTAGTCCTTCTTCCCATGCACTCTTGAGCCACTCGTCTTCACTGGTTTTCAGAAATTGCCCCAGTGCTCTGTTTTCGATGTTGACGCAGTCCTCTATACTTAGTAGTCCTCTCCCTCCTTCCTTTCGTGTTATGTATAGTCTGTCCGTATTTGCTCTTGGGTGTAGTGCTTTGTGTATTGTCATATGTTTCCTGGTTTTCTGATCTATGCTGCGGAGTTCTGCCTTCGTCCATTCCACTATTCCTGCGCTGTATCTGATTACTGGCACTGCCCATGTGTTTATGGCTTTTATCATATTTCCAGCGTTGAGTTTTGACTTGAGTATCGCCTTGAGTCTGCATATATTCTTTCCTGATCGTGTCCTTCATCTCTTGGTGTTTTATATCCCCTCCTTCCATTATTCCCAGGTATTTGTATCCTGTCTCATCTATGTGTTTTATGTTGCTCCCATCTGGTAGCTTTATCCCTTCAGTTCTCGTTACTTTGCCTTTTTGTATGTTGACTAAGGCGCATTTTTCTACTCCAAACTCCATCCTGATGTCCCCAGATACAATCCTTACAGTCTGGATTAGGGTATCTATTTCCTTGATGCTCTTACCATACAGCTTGATGTCGTCCATGAACATCAGATGGTTGATTCTGTTACCACTTTTCTTGAGAGTTGGTAAAAAAAAAACCCCCCGGCAATCCATCTTCTTGTAGTACTTTTGTCATGGGAATCATGGCTACTACGAAGAGTAGTGGGGACAGTGAGTCGCCATTGGAAGATCCCTCTCCTCCTCCTGGATATTGAAACCTCTGCTAGTCTTATTCCAGAGCTTGTAGTATTGTATTCCAGTTTGCGCGTTGTATTTTTGAGGAAAGCTGATGGTGTTTTCCTCTGCCCCATATATTTTCAGGCATTCTATTAGTCATGTGTGTGGTATCATGTCGAAGGCTTTTCTTATAGTCTATCCATGCCATGCTTAGGTTGGTTTTCCTTCTACGACTGTTCTTCAATTACCATTTTGTCTATCAGGAGCTGGTCTTTTGTGCCCTACACTTCCTTTTTGCAGCTTTCTTTATGGTGGGGGGGGATGGTGTTTTGTCTCCTCTGGTAGTTGTATAGGCCTTTCACTGATGATACCTGTTAGTAACTTCCACATTATTGGTAGGCAGGTGATTGGCCTGTAGTTACTGGGTATATTTCCCTTACTCTTGTCTTTTTGTACTAAGGGTGTTCTTCCTGTGGTCATCCATTTGGGTGCATGGTGATTTGAGATACAATGCTGGAGTTGTTCTGCTATTCGTGGGTGTAGGTCCTTGAAGTTTTTGAGCCAGTATCCATGGACTTTCATCGGGACCTGGGGCTTTCCAGTTTGGTGGCATTTTCCTTAGTTGATGTCTGACTGCGTCTGTCGTGAATTCTCTGTGAATTCTTTATGTTTTATTCTTACCCTGTTTTCTTTCCTTCCTTGACTTCCTGGAAGCCATGTTGCATGATTTGTTTGTTGTGGATACCGGATTGCTCCATATGTTTTCCCAGAGTCTTCTTACTTGGTTTCGGCCCTTCAGGAATTTCTGGGGTGGTTGTCTTCCCCTCTTAGTTTGGCTTTTTGTATAGTCTTTTCTGGTTAGTTCCGAATAGTTTGTTTTGTTGGTATCCCTTATTCCTGTTCAGGTACCGTTGGATCTTATGTGCTTTGGCCTTAAGCCTCTGTTTTACATCTTCTATTGTGTTGTTTAGTCCCCTCTCTTGTACTTTGTATTTCTCGTTGAGTTCCTCCCTTGTTTTCTTGCTTCTTAGCCTTTTTTCTGCCATCTCTTTCAGTTTACTCAAGTCAGATCTATTCGAGTGTCGTAATGAAAATATATAGGTAAATTATTATTATTATTATTTATTATATTATTATTATTATTATTATTATTATTATTATTATTATTATGATTATTATATTATTATTATTATTATATTATTATTATTATTATATCATTATTATTATTATTCGTATTTTTTTCTATCACAGTCATGCTATTAGACTGGTTGGTTGTTTTATTAGTTCTGGGGTTCCGGGTGTATCTTGCCTCCTCAAGAGTCCATCCCTATTCTAATTATGTGCGCTGTTTCTAGTAGCACACACTTCTGCATGAGTCGTAGAGCTACTTCAGGCTCTAGGTTTCCCAGGTTCCTTTTCAGGGATCTTGGGATCGTGCCAAGTGTTCTTACGATTATGGGTACAGTTTCCAGTGGCATATCCCATATCCATCTTATTTCTATTTTCAGGTCTTGATACTTTTATTATTATATTATTATTATTATTATTATTATTATTATTATATATTATTTTTATATTATATTATTATTATTATTATTATTATTATTATTTTTGGGAAAACGGAAGATCTAGAAAACACGCAACCGAAATAAAGTGAAAATATTTTGTAATTAGTATCTGGAATTATGAATGAAATATTATCATGCATTATTTCTCTCACTGGGAAGAGGGCAAAAACATCTCCATTTTGCTTGGAATTGACAATCTATGAAATCTTAATCGAAAAATTGTTGGTTTTGTAACTCATTCTGTGTTAATTATTATTATTATTATTATTATTATTATTATTATTATTATTTATTATTATTATTGAGAAAAATGAAACCTATTCATATGGAACAAGCCCACACCACAGGGACTTGAAATTCAAGCTTCCAAAGAATATGGTGTTAAAGGGAAATGCAGAAATAGACATGTAATTTAAAGAAAACAGTAAATCAACTAATTATTGAATAAATGAAATAAAAAGATCAAGTAAATAATAATAATATAATAATAATAATAATAATAATAATAATAATAATAATAATAATAATAATAATAATGATTATAAGATTAATAATAATAATAGTAATTAGTTTTTATCCCAACCTTTCTAGGTCATTATATCTGAGAATCTGCCCCCATACTAACCCCCTATTTCCAGAGGATTCCAACATACCCAATACACAAAAACACACTTAACTTGCACAACCAACCTACCCAGATTATACCACAGGGGGACTGACTACCGCATGCAGCAAGCGGGCAAGCACAGAAACTCCGCCGCATGCAAATGCCTCCGCTGCTTGAGGCAACTTCGGTGTCTCCTTGGGAGTACGAAGTCGTGTTCCATTGTGCCGGATTTGTTTGCGTTGAGCTCCTGGTTAAATAATGGTATGGCGGAGACATGTCTTCCCTCACGTCGAGCGGAGGACGGAGGAGGAGGAGAAGCGGCGGTGCCACGTCTAGGATTTTACTTTTAAGGAGTTTCGTATCAAGCGGAGGATGAGGAGGAGGAAACGGCGTTGGCACATGTAGGATTTTGCATTTGAGAAGTTTCTTAAGAAGCGGAGGATAAAGAGGAGGAAGTGACGTTGCCACGTCTAGGATTTTGCGTTTGAGGAGTTTCTTGTCAAGTGGAGGAAGAGGAGGAGGAGGAGGAGGAGAAGGAAGCGCAGTTGCCACGTCTAAGATTCTGCGTTTAAAGTTTCGTGTCAAGCGGGGGAAAGAAGAGGAAGCGGGGTTGCCACGTCTGTGATTTTGCATTTGAGGAGTTTTGTGTAAAACAGAGGATGAGGAAGAAGGAGGAGGCGGCGTTGTCACATCTAGGATTTTGCATTTAATGAGTTTCGTGTCAAGCAGAGGAAAGAAGACGAAGCCGCCTTGCCTCGTCTCTGATTTTGCGTTTAAGGAGTTTCATGTCAAGAGGATATATATATATATATATATATATATATATAT
>NC_061090.1:56438497-56443497 GCF_015104395.2 Macrobrachium nipponense | reverse complement strand
GCCTGCACCGGGGCGCGAACCCACGGAGTCTTTCAAGTCCAGGAACGTCAGTGAAGCTTTACCTACTACTGCGGTGGTGTAGTAGGTAAAGCTTCACTGACGTTCCTGGATTTGAAAGGCTCCGTGGGTTCGCGCCCCGGTCCAGGCAAGTTTATTATCGAGAAAAATTCCCCTTTGGTTAAGCATATATGAAAAATATATTAATTCCGAGGTAGAGCGAAGTAGATATTAAAGGAACATTGTAGTTCGATATATATATAATATATAGTATATATAGATATATATATATATATATATATATATATATATATATATATATATATATATATGATGTATATATAGATATATATATATATATATATATATAATATAATATATAATCATGATTTGATTGAACAACGAGTTGTAAACTTTAATAGAAAGTCAGGTTCCCCTTAATGTTGAAATCCCTTCAGGTGAAGACTGGGTCTAATGGATACTACAAGACCTGCTGCTGTGATTTCGGATATTATATTAAGAAATTAATTATACTCTCGATATCACTGCAGTTGAAGTGTATGTTAGAGAGAGAGAGAGAGGAGAGAGAGAGCTGAAAAACTTGGTAGTATATATTATACACCAGTAAGTTCTATTTTTCGCAATTTTATCAATATATCTTCTTGTATCGTTTTATCACAATATCTTCTTATGTGCAGTACCTATGAAGTATATCAGCTTATCTGGAATATATTTATGATTTTTGGTGTCTGTTGAATGACAGGAATCTCCATCCAACTGGCTATTGCCTGTAAGTAGTTTCAGTAAAAATGTAATATTTTGACAGTGTGAGGATACGGGTGGAAAGTGATTTAATCATTATCCAAACTACCTGTTGTTTCAGTGTCGCCGCAAAGATGAAAAAGAAGAAGAAGAAGAAAAAAGAAGAAGAAGAAGAAGAAGGAGACACCACACAAATAATGAAAGCAACCTTGTAAAAAAAAAAAGAGAGAAAGCAGTAACGAAGTAAAGAAACCAGAAGTGGATGATCATTAACTCCGTATGACGTAGATGTGGCAACACAGCTTCTAGGATTGCCATAAATAGAAAACATCAGCCTGCAAAGTCGTCATTAAACCGGCAACGGGAACCCAATAACGTCATAGACCGATTTTGCTAACAAGAACATCACCAACCACTTTGGGGAGGAACTTTTCTTGTTTACTACGAGATTGGAAGTTGCAGCAATGGGAAATATTCGGAATCATTGTTTCCTGGGAGTGTCTGCGATATTGCTTGTAGTAAGTTATTGTTGGGTTTAATAAGTTTCTATTGTAAAATTCTGCTTGTCCCAAACACCAGTTTCTTGAGTGTGCGTTTGGTTTTTACATTTATTCATTTATGGGTTCTAAACGATTATTATATTCAGATAGTTAGCAAAAAGAAAGTCATCTTCTAGTTAAACAATGTGGTCTGGAGTTCTGATGTAAGTAAGTTAACCTAAAAGAATTTATTCATATAGTTTTATACTAGTGAAAGTTAAATCACTTGATAATAGGGAAAGTGACAACCATTTCATCACAATATTTCAAATTAAAATTTGTTATAGGGAAATAGGGTATCATGGCCTCGACTTTAGCAACATCAATTTTAGGAATGCAAGACGTCTCAAACAAGGCTTTTAGAGAGGTAAGACAAATCAATCTGTAGATGACATGAAACTTATGCATAAGAGAGAGACTCTCTGAAAGATATGGAAAAAGATGGGGAATTTTACAGAATTCAAATTATTGGCGATATTGGTAATCTATGAATAGAAGTGTTGAAGTTTAGAGTTACAAAGTAGGAAATGTAATTCCAAACAATGAGACAAAAAACATGGAGAAATTTCTCTCAAAGTAAGGAAAGAGCGTCCATGGTTACACAGAGAACTTAATTAATCATCTTATCCCTGTATATTATTTGTAGTAGAATACAAAGCTAAAAACAATACGTGAACCATATTAGAATCAGGGTTATAACTTTCCCAGGAAAATGGTAACTGGGTTTTACGAGTCTGTTTGCGATGATTCTCTCTCTCTCTCTCTCTCTCTCTCTCTCTCTCTCTCTCATAATTGGTCTAAAGATTATTTTTCTTTCTTTGCAAAATTTTATGTTCATTGGTTGAGACTGAGCGATCACTCCAGATTAAACAGTCTTGGATTCGTGTGTTGGGCAATAATTTTAGTTCTTTAAACAGCTTGGGACAATGACTGAAAATATCGAGGCTTCACCAAGTCCAGGAACCATCCCCACGGATCCTAAGGGATGTCCTCTGCTCCCAGCTCCTCATCCTTCACAAGGGTAAGCAATCGCCTTCTAGACACCCGGCACCCTCCCCCACCCCCTACCCTTCGAGGTAATCTACTCAACTTTCTTCATCAGCCCTCTCAGAAAGAAGTATACTTATTTACACTCGTCCTTCTCCCAACATGTCACTAGTTAATACTAGCTTTCCTTAACTCATTATGTGTACCCAACCCTACCACTGCTAAAGTAAGTATGCTTACCTTATCTCATTCTTCTCATTATATTGGAGGGCACTTTCCATTCATAAGTTTTCTGACAGTAATTATATATATATATATATATATATATATATATATATATATATATATATATATATATATATATTTGTGTGTGTGTGTGTGTTTGATAAATTTTTTCTGTTTAAACCAGGATAAGTCTCAAATATGAAAGGCCTTTATTAAAACACTCTTGTTTAAAGCTTAGGAACTATATTTCGTGGACTTACTTTCACACTTATCAATCAGTGATAAGTGTAAGGGATCAGTCCACCGAAATATATAGTCCTTAGTTTTAAACCAGAGTGTTTTAAATAAATTTTTGAGTGTAGACTATATATATTAGTCTTAGCTTTAAAAACCAGAGATTTTTTAAAATAAAAATTCTTTAGTGGGGAATATACATCTTTATATATGTAATATATATATATATTTATATATATCTATATATATATATTAATTATATATAGTATATATATATATATATATATATATATATATATATATGTTTCATTGTACCTGCTTCTCTTTTTAGGCGATTCCATCATTTGACTCTTGTACCGGCAGTTGCTGCTATAAATTACACGTGACATATTCCAGTTTATTCTATGGTTATGTTCATTTATATGTTTGAAAATAGCCGAAGTTCTGTTGTCCATACCTAACTGACCGTTTGAGTTGTATTAATCTCTGGGGAAGTGATTTACCTGTAAATCCGATGTAAGATTGGTCACAGTCCTGGCATGGGAATCTCATATACCCCAGAGTCTTTGGGCGATGTCTTTTGTTGGACGTTAATCAGGGATTTGGCTAAGGTATTTGGGTAGGTAAATGCAAAAGGGTGGATTCCCAAGGGTGTGAGTTACTCTCTTAATCGTCTCCAGGTGGGGAATTTTATTTTATTGTTGGGTGTGTCTCTGGTCTTGTCTTTAGGGGGTCGGTAGAAAAATTACGTTTGCTTTTTGAATTGCTTTTCTCAATTTATATGGTCAGGATACTTTAAAGATGAAAGTTGCTTGCGAATTAGTTCAAATTCTTTTTCCAGGAAATCTGGGGAACAAATTCGTAAGGCTCTTAAGAATAGGTTGCTAGCTAGACCTATCTTGATAGTATTGTCATGATAGCTAAAGTAGTGAATATATGAAAGTGAGAGAACGTTGGTTTTCTGTATATGGTAAATTTTGTATTTTTCTGTCGGTGTCTCTGATTATTAAAACATCAAGAAAAAGGAATTTTGTTTGTCTGTTTCCCATTCAACTTTAAATTTGATGCTGGGCACTAATGCGTTTAATTTTGAGAGGAATTCATTAAAATTACCCCACTTATTATCCCAAAATGTTAGTATGTCATCCACGTATCTCATCCACAGCATGTTTTTGGGTTTTATTGCATTTATTACTGTAGTTTCAAAGTATTCCATGTACAGATTGGCTAAAATAGGACTTAAAGGACTACCCATACTACACCGAATTTTTGCTTGTAGAATGATTCCCCGAATGAAAATACGTTATTAGATGCACATAATTCGACTAACTTTATTATTTTGTCAAGTGCCAAAGGGAAATGATCTGAATAGGGGGATAATTTTTCCCTTAAAAACTGAAGAAACGTCCTGTACTGGTACTTTTGTGAATAGGGAGTCTACGTCAAGGCTTAAAAGTTTTATGTTGTGAAGTGGTATATGTGCTTCTCTGAATTTGTGACAAAAGTCTTCCGAATGTTTGATGTGACTGGGAGAAAAAGTGCCTAAAAAAAGGAGAAAGGAGGCCAGCTAACCATTTAGAAATTTTGTAATTGAAAGCTCCGGCGCATGAAACGATGGTCTGAATGGAAGATTGTCTCTTGTGAGTTTTTGGGAAGACCATAAAAGTAGGGTAATTTAGGATAATTACTTTAAATTTCTCTAATAGTTCAATACTCTTTTGTCTTGGCCAATTAATCTTACTTTCCGAAAAAATTCTGTGGGAACGTTCTGGAGGGGATTTTTCGTCAGTTTTTCGTAAGTATTTGTGTCGCTAAGGAGCTGGTTGATTTTGTCGAGGTAGAAGTCTTTGTCCATTATTACAATTTTGCCGTCTTTGTCGGATCTACTTATTATAACATCTAACTTTTTTAGCGAGGTGGATGGCTATCATGAATCTGCGGGGAACAGGTATATTTCTTATGAAGGTCATTTAATTTTAAAGCATTTAGTAACACTCCTTTTAAACATATCTCTTCACGGCTGTAGTTTTTGTCAGATATGAATTTATCAAAAGCCACTATGAAGTCTCGGTTGTTTTTGCGGTCTGGCATAAGGGCAAAGGATAAGCCTAAATTTAAAACTAAATGTTGATTTACAGTAAGGGGTGTTGGATAAGTTTAAAACTTTGTCTTGTTGTTCAAGATTATTCCATGCGCTATTATCTATTAGGTTTATTTAACTTGCGTAAAAGTTCTGTTGGAATGAATCACGCTATT
>NC_061090.1:56410997-56433497 GCF_015104395.2 Macrobrachium nipponense | reverse complement strand
AGTTATGTATCAAAGCTCGTGTGACTTGTCATCATGTCAAGATTTGAAATAGACTGACTGAAATGTCAACAGTGTTCATGTTTTGTATTTCCCCGGTGACCTTTGGCAATAATTCTCTCCTCTTCCCCGTGTAAACATCATGCTACTGTTTCGCTCTGATAAAAGATATTAACCTAAGGGAAAGATATTGTTTTCCAGAAATTTACACAATGTAAAAGATATAGTTAGCACATTCACATGATAGATATAGGGGAGTATAGTTTCATAAACTAATAGATAATTCCTGGGTATAGTGAAGTAATGTGCCGTTAAATGATATATAAATCATATGTATATTGGAGTATAGTTGACATAAACCATAGGTATAGTGGAGTATAGTTTAATGAAATAATAGATAATTCCTGGGTATAGTGAAGCATCGTGCCGTGAAATGATATATAAATCTGAGGTGTAGTGGAGTATAGTTTCATGAAATAATACCCAATTCATTGGTACACTGAAGTATGGTGCAGTTAAATGATATACAAATCTTAGGTATAGTGGAGTATAGTTTTATGAAATTATAGATAATTCATGGGTATAGTGAAGCATGGTGCCGTTAAATGATATATAAATCTTAGGCATTGTGAGGCTAATTTCATGAAATAATAGATAATTGATGGGTATAGTGAAGTATCGTGCCGTTAAATGTTATATAAATCTTAGGTATTGCCAAGTATAGTTTCATGAAATAATATATAATCCCTGGGTATAGTGAAGTATGGTGCCGTTAAACGATAAATAAATCCTAGGTATAATGAGTATAGTATCATTAAATGGTGGATGAATTCTAGGTATAACGGAATGCAGTGCCATTAAATGATGGATAAAACCTAGTTATTGAGGAGTACAGCACTGTTAAATGATATATAAATCTTTGGTATAGTGGAGTATAGTATCGTTAAATGATAGATAAATCCAAGGTATATTTGAGTACAGTGCCTTTAAATGATAAATAAATTCTAGGTATAGTGGAGTATAGTACCATTAAATGATGGATAAATCGTAGGTATAATGGAGAATAATGCCGTTAAATGATAAATAAATCCTAGATATAGTGGAGTATAGTGCCACAAAATATAATCATTTTTTTTGTCTAAAAAGAAAAAAAATAGATTAAAAAATATAAAACATTATGCTGGAAGTGTCGTGAAAAGGCACATATAGAAATGATGAAACGTCAAACTCGAGTTTCGGTTTCTTTTCCCTTTTTTCGTCATTACTGAAAAATTACAAAATAATTCCATGCCTCTTCAGGCAGTCGTCCTTTGAACTTTAACTCGGTACCGTAGAAATTATAATCCCCACCCCCCGCCGTCCCAGTTTCCTTGGTAACTTTTTATTGCCACACTTCAAAATATATATGCAAGAATTCTGGCAGCTGCCTCCCTTCGTGGGGCCCTGAGGAATTTACTCTCTCTCTCTCTCTCTCTCTCTCTCTCTCTCTCTCTCTCTCTCTCTCTCTCTCTCTCTCTCTCTCTCAGATACATACAATGCAAAATTAGCGCAGCTGAGGCAGCAATTACTTTTAATAATAATAATAATAATAATAATAATAATAATAATAATAATAATAATAATAATAATAATAATAATCGACAACGAATTACACGAAGACGAACTGAGAGACGATGCCACAGAAGACGACAGGGAGGATGAGGTATCAAACAACGACACACGAAGAAACACCGACGAAGTAACAGAGAGGACGGAATGGGTAGAAAAGATTAGACAATGGATGGAGCCAGATACAGAGAGAACAAAGATCCCTTCCATGAAAGCCTACAACACCAAGAAATTAAGGGAGAAAACAAGTGAGGTCAATGAAATAATGGGCATAATACACACCACCAGTATCACAGAAACAAATAACTTGACATATGCAGGAGCAAGATTAGTAGCAGAACTGATGGGGATTCGAACACCAACACCACCAGCGCAACCAACCCAACAGAAACCAAAACAGCAACCTCCTTGGAAAAGGCGCCTGGAAAAGCAAATCATGGTGATGAGATCTGACTTGAGTAACCTGAAAGAGATGGCAGAAAAAAGGCTAAGAAGCAAGAAAACAAGGGAAGAACTGAACGAGAAATACAAAGTACAAGAGAGGGATAAACAACACAATAGAAGATGTAAAACAGAGGCTTAAGGCCAAAGCACATAAGATCCAACGGTACATGAACAGGAATAAGGGATACCAACAGAACAAACTATTCGGAACCAACCAGAAAAGACTATACAGCCAACTAAGAGGGGAAGACAACCACCCAGAAATTCCTGAAGCCTAACCAAGTAAGAGACTCTGGGAAAACATATGGAGCAATCCGGTATCACACAACAAACATGCAACATGGCTCCAGGAAGTCAAGGAAGAAGAAACAGGAGAATAAAACAAAGATTCACAGAGATCACGACAGACACAGTCAGACACCAACTAAAGAAAATGCCACCAAACTGGAAAGCCCCAGGTCCATGATGAAGTCCATGGATACTAGCTCAAAACTTCAAGGCCCTACACCCACGAATAGCAGAACAACTCCAGCATTGTATCTCAAATCACCAAGCACCCAAATGGATGACCACAGGAAGAACATCCTTAGTACAAAAAGACAAGAGTAAGGGAAATATAGCCAGTAACTACAGGCCTATCACCTGCCTACCAATAATGTGGAAGTTACTAACAGGTATCATCAGTGAAGGCTATACAACTACCTAGAGGAGACAAACACCATCCCCCACCAACAGAAAGGCTGCAGAAGGAAGTGTAGGGGCACAAAAGACCAGCTCCTGATAGACAAAATGGTAATGAAGAACAGTAGGAGAAGGAAAACCAACCTAAGCATGGCATGGATAGACTATAAGAAAGCCTTCGACATGATACCACACACATGGCTAATAGAATGCCTGAAAATATATGGGGCAGAGGAAAACACCATCAGATTCCTCAAAAATACAACGCGCAACTGTGAATACAATACTTACAAGCTCTGAAATAAGACTAGCAGAGGTTAATATCAGGAGAGGGATCTTCCAGGGCGAGTCACGTCTCCACTACTCTTCGTAGTAGCCTGATTCCCATGACAAAAGTACTACAGAAGATGGATGCCGGGTACCAACTCAAGAAAAGAGGCAACAGAATCAACCATCTGATGTTCATGGACGACATCAAGCTGTATGGTAAGAGCATCAAGGAAATAGATACCCTAATCAAGACTGTAAGGATTGTATCTGGGGACATCAGGATGGAGTTTGGAATAGAAAAATGCGCCTTAGTCAACATACAAAAAGGCAAAGTAACGAGAACTGAAGGGATAAAGCTACCAGATGGGAGCAACATCAAACACATAGATGAGACAGGATACAAATACCTGGGAATAATGGAAGGAGGGGATATAAAACACCAAGAGATGAAGGACACGATCTAGAAAGAATATATGCAGAGACTCAAGGCGATACTCAAGTCAAAACTCAACGCCGGAAATATGATAAAAGCCATAAACACATGGCCAGTGCCAGTAATCAGATACAGCGCAGGAATAGTGGAATGGACGAAGGCAGAACTCCGCAGCATAGATCAGAAAACCAGGAAACATATGACAGTACACAAAGCACTACACCCAAGAGCAAATACGGACAGACTATACATAACACGAAAGGAAGGAGGGAGAGGACTACTAAGTATAGAGGACTGCGTCAACATCGAAAACAGGGCACTGGGGCAATATCTGAAAACCAGTGAAGACGAGTGGCTCAAGAGTGCATGAGAAGAAGGACTATTAAAAGTAGACGAAGACCCAGAAATATACAGAGACAGGAGAAAGACAGACAGAACAGAGGACTGGCACAACAAACCAATGCACGGACAATACATGAGACAGACTAAAGAACTAGCCAGCGATGACAATTGGCAATGGCTACAGAGGGGAGAGCTAAAGAAGGAAACTGAAGGAATGATAACAGCGGCACAAGATCAGGCCCTAAGAACCAGATATGTTCAAAGAACGATAGACGGAAATAACATCTCTCCCATATGTAGGAAGTGCAATACGAAAAATGAAACCATAAACCACATAGCAAGTGAATGCCCGGCACTTGCACAGAACCAGTACAAAAAGAGGCATGATTCAGTGGCAAAAGCCCTCCACTGGAGCCTGTGCAAGAAACATCAGCTACCTTGCAGTAATAAGTGGTACGAGCACCAACCTGAGGGAGTGATAGAAAACGATCAGGCAAAGATCCTCTGGGACTATGGTATCAGAACGGATAGGGTGATACGTGCAAACAGACCAGACGTGACGTTGATTGACAAAGTCAAGAAGAAAGTATCACTCATTGATGTCGCAATACCATGGGACACCAGAGTTGAAGAAGAAAGAGGAGGGAAAAAATGGATAAGTATCAAGATCTGAAAATAGAAATAAGAAGGATATGGGATATGCCAGTGGAAATCGTACCCATAATCATAGGAGCACTAGGCACGATCCCAAGATCCCTGAAAAGGAATCTAGAAAAACTAGAGGCTGAAGTAGCTCCAGGACTAATGCAGAAGAGTGTGATCCTAGAAACGGCACACATAGTAAGAAAAGTGATGGACTTCTAAGGAGGCAGGATGCAACCCGGAACCCCACACTATAAATACCACCCAGTCGAATTGGAGGACTGTGATAGAGCAAAAAAAAAAAAAAAAAAAAAAAAAAAATAATAATAATAATAATAATGAATTGAGCAACTAATTTATGACCCTAAAAAAGTAATCGGTCATTACTGAGAATATTCTTTTTCTAGTGATGTAAATCGTACAAAACTTGAAAGAATCGAAGGGTTTTTAGCTTAGGTAACCCAACCATTTTCCTTATGCTTCCAAAAAGAAAGAAAAAAATCAACTTAACTTTTGCATCGCTGTAGTAGAAGTCCCTGTAGACACAAGATATATAAATGTATATATCCATCTTGATCTGAAGGCTATCAGTCTCCTTCCGACGTTTTCCATTTCAAGAACCGTGCGGTTAATTGGAAGTGTAATCCCACATCAGGGTTTTATACGGCTGGAGCTGCCCGGGCTCGAACTCGAGGTTAATTCCTGGGAGATGGGATGTGAAATTTAGGGGCTAGAACTGTATAGTAATAGGCCTCTTGGGTGAAATAGATCCATCATGTAAAAATGAATTTCCTGGATAAACGCGATGGGGAGATTATGTTTATAGGGTATATATGGCAGGTTATGGAGGTTATGGGGGGTGAGATTACAGAATTTAATGTTTACTGGCAGTATCTCTTTTGAAGTAGTATGTTGTTTATGATTTATGATTGAAATATACTGTACGCGCGCGCACACGTGTATGTACATATATATGGATACACACACACACACACGCACACACACACACACACATATATATATATATATATATATATATATATATATATATATATATATATATATATAATGTATCAAGAGGTACAAAATTCTCTTGCTTCACAATGTCACTCCAACGTCCTGTCAAGCTTACGGAAAAGATATTTCCTACCACTTTTCCCTTTTCCTGAGAATTGACACTAGGTCCAAAAGCAATATTTTCCTTGTAGATTGACTGGGAGTTTCAATTTTCCCTTCTCTCCCCTGGCTACTTGTTTGATTTTTATATGTTACATATTTTGTTTATGTTATTTTATGTTGAAATGAAACACGGTAAAGAATTAAAAAAAAGCAAAATTTATCGAGTGCTTACATTTTTACATACTTGCTTGTCGGCCTGTATATATACCTATATGCTGATTTAGTTAGTCTTACACACACACACACACACACCACACACACATACACACACGCATATATATATATATATATATATATATATATATATATATATATATGTATATATATATATATATATATATATATATATAACCTTATTCCTTCCTATCTTCGTCTTAAGATTCATTTATTTATTGTTGTGTCTACGTTAGCATGATTTCTGCTACTTCATCATCTTTCTTGTCCATCGTTCAAATCGTTTCTCCAGAAGATTGAACATTTGCAGTAACCTTTAAAATAAAAAAAATAAAAAGTTTATACTCTATTGAATATTGAAACTGACCATTGACAATTATTCAGCGTCAAAGCATTTCAAGCGATGCATTGTGAGTGATTTCGAAATATGGGTTTACTCAATTTGAAATATTTTTAATACTCTAACAGTAGCAAAAATATATGAAGCAATGGTCAAGCAAGAATCTGCTTTGAGTTCAACACCTGGCTCTTTTCTCTGCCGAGAGCGGCCATAGTCGCTGAGTAGCAGCACCAGTATGGGATAAATGGGCCTCAGCGCTGCCGAACTTCTCAGTTCTAGAGTCCTTTATTCCCCACACCATTGGACTGTGGAACCGTCTCCCTACTGGGGATGTCTTGCTGTTGTAACCTCAAGTTCAAGCGAAGATGCAATGCATTACTGTGTTAATAATTTATTTACATTTTAATCTATTCATTTATTCATTTTTATTATGATTTATCTCTTCTTGCTGTATTTCATATTAGCCTCATTTTATTTCTTTCAAATAAACGTCATATTCTTTGGAAGTTTCAATTTCAAGTTAATGGCCCCTATGGGCCTGTTCCATATGGGTAGGGTTCATCTTCTGAACAATAATAATAATAATAATAATAATAATAATAATAATAATAATAATAATAATAATTGTAACTTCAATAAATTCTTTGATGCGTAGTTTCCTTTATACGTTTTTACACGAATATGAGCTTGTGTATTCTCAGCATTTATTATTTGTTTTAGGAAGCTGTGCTGGATGTGTTCAGATTAAGAGATGACCAACTCAATCTCTTTATCTGTCTTTTTTTTCACTTACAATAATAGGCAATAATGTTGCCTAAAAAGGATCCACTCACTTCTCAAATAATCTCTCTCTCTCTCTCTCTCTCTCTCTCTCTCTCTCTCTCTCTCTCCACCAGGTACCCCACCTTTCGCAACCAGTTGTCTTCACTACACTACCCCCCTAATCATTACAGGTCAATTAGCTGCATATACACACCCCTGACCACGCCCCCCCCCCTTTCCACACACACATCAAAAAGCTAAGGAATTCTCTCATGTCTGTTTTCCTTTATTTTATTTATTTATCTATTTTTGACTGTTGATTTTGTAACATTTTTATTGTTATCAAGTGACGAGTTTCCGCTTTTATTAGATGCCCAAACGTTTTTCAATCTCCAGTTTTTTCTTTGGTGGGTTCGGGCTGGCTTGGGGGGGCGGGGTGTGGGGTAGGGGACGAGTTACTCCCACATCGAAATCAAGGCAATGTGTGTATTACAGCTGTCACATCACACGCATAATTTGATGTGACAGGAAATAACTTTCCCCCGTCAGCATGTAATCAGCGAGCAGCAACGCAGGTGATTGTTGGAAAAGGATATTAATATGAGTGATTATTTTTCAGCCGTGATTAAAAGTCCGCTTCAATGAAAAGTCACAGCCATCAGCTGCAAATTAAACCTGTTTTTTATTAATTTTTTTTTCTCGATATATGACCTTCGTCAACAATGTCATTATTAGTGAGGTTTGTCGTTCAGGAATTTAATACGCTTTTCTTTATTTTTTTGACAGTTTTTTTTGAAATACGGATTCCTTCACCTCGCCTTTTCAATATTTTGTTTATCTGTCAGTTTTATAAGTTTTATATGTCCTGGTGTCCCTTCCTCCTACCTCCTGTTTTTTGTCAGTTATCATAATCTCCCTTCATTATCTGACATTCGAGAGAGTTTTATAATTTTTCTTATCCCCACTTGTTCGTTGTGGCTTACGCCGCTTTGGCGTTCCAACAATAGGAGACCTTTGGAGTGAACGAAGTATTGTGGCTTCGTCCTCGTTGGGAAGAGAGAGAGAGAGAGAGAGAGAGAGGTGATTTATGGAATGTCATATTTCATACCAAACGTTCATTATATGGATGCTTTGTGGACATGCATTGCAGATGAAGTATTTCATGATAGCAAAAATCTATGATATTGTTGTTTCAAGTCGTTTATATTCCTATAAAATAAATATTACTTTTCGTCTAAACCAATTTTGTTTTATCTTGTATATATATAATATATATAATATATATAATATATATTATATATATATATAATATAATATATATATATATATTAGTAATAATATAATTATATTGTCTGGTGTATGGTATAATAGATATATTATAATATATTATATATATTAATAAATATATATATATATATATAATATATATATATATATAATTATATATTATATATATATATATAATATATATATGTATGTATATGTATGTATGTACATATTAAGTATAATATATATATATAATATATATATTATATAATATATTATATATATATAATATACATACATAATATACTATATATATATATATATATTATATAATACTATATGATATATATATAGATAGAATAGATAGAATAGATGTATATAGATAGATGATATAGATATATATACAATGAATAAGGAAAGTGTTTTGTCTCATATGGCAATGTCACCATTCGATATCTTCACTTTTATATATATATATATATATATATATATATATATATAATATATATATATATATATATATATATATATATATATATACGTACAAATATAATCTACAAGTGTATGTGTCTATATGTGTGTGCGCGTCTTAATAGAATACCATACGTCTTTATAAACAGATATAAGTGAAGATATCGAAAGGTGACATTGCCAGATGAGACAAAACACTTTCCTTATTCTTTTTATCTTATTCACAAGGGAGGAACTCCAGTTACACATAATTCACACAGGCGGCCTAATAAGACCCTTTACATGAAACACTGTTGATGACGTACAGGAACCAGATATTCCAAAATATAAGTAACGTATTCATTGGTGAATCGTGAATTTGATATGTCCTCTCTCAGTTGCTCAAAATATTTTGGGAATATTGGCAGAAATGATTGGGCAGTTCTATTTGAGTGTCGTAATGAAAATATATAGGTAAATATTGCATTATTGTAAATGGTAGGGTGACATGAATAATGATTACCTATTACTGTATTACACGAGGAATTCCTTTTTGACTTGGCAGAAATGTAACAAGCAAATAGACCTACTTTATAAAAGATTTTTTTAATCATCATCATCATCATTATTATTATTATTATTATTATCATTATTATTATTATTATTATTATTATTATTATTATTATTATTATTATTATTATTATTATTATTATTATTATTATTATTATTATTCGTTTTTTTCTATCACAGTCATGCTATTAGACTGGGTGGTTTTTATAGTGTGGGGTTCCGGGTTGTATCCTGCCTCCTCAAGAGTCCATCACTATTCTAATTATGTGCGCTGTTTCTAGTAGCACACACTTCTCCAAGAGTCGTAGAGCTACTTCAGACTCTAGCTTTTCCAGGTTCCTTTTCAGGGATCTTGGGATCGTGCCAAGTGTTACTACGATTATGGGTACAGTTTCCACTGGCATATCCCATATCCTTCTTATTTATATTTTCAGGTCTTGATACTTTATTATTATTATTATTATTATTATTTTATTATTATTATTATTATTATTATTATTATTATTATTTTGGGAAAAAGGAAGACCGAGAAAAGACACAACCGAAATAAAGTGAAAATATTTTGTAATTAGTATCTGGAATGATGAATGAAATATTATTATCATGCATTATTTCTCTCACTGGGAAGAGGGCAAAAACATCTCCGTTTTGCTTGGATTTACATTCTTTGAAATCTTATTTGGAAAATTGTTGGTTTTGTGACTCATTCTGTGTTAATTTATTATTATTATTATTATTATTATTATTATTATTATTATTATTATTATTATTATTATTATTATTTTATTATTATTATTATTATTCAGAGATGAAACCTATTCATATGAAACAAGCCCACCACCACATGGACTTGAAATTCAAGCTTCCAAAGAATATGGTGTTAAAGGAAATGCAGAAAAAGATACGTTATTTAAAGAAAACAGTGAATCAACTAAATATTGAATAAATGAAATAAGAAATTCAAGTAAATAATAATAATAATAATAATAATAATAATAATAATAATAATAATAATAATAATTAGTTTTTATCCCAACCCTTCTAGGTTATTATATTTGAGAATCTGCCCCCATACTAACCCCCTATTTCTAGAGGATTCCAACATACCCGATACACAAAAACACACTCAACAAGCACAACCAACCTACACAGATTATACCACAGAGGGACTGACCACCACATGCAGCAAGCGGGCAAGCACAGAGACTCCGCCGCATGCAAATGCCTTCGCTGCTTCAGGCAACTTCGGTGTCTCCTTGGGAGTACGAAGTCGTGTTCCATTGTGCTGGATTTGTTTGCGTTGAGCTCCTGGTTAAATAATGGTATGGCGGAGACATGTCTTGCCCTCACGTCTAGCGGAGGACAGAGGAGGAGGAGAAGCGGCGGTGCCACGTCTAGGATTTTGCTTTTAAGGAGTTCCGTGTCAAGCAGAGGATGAGGAGGAGGAAACGGCATTGGCACGTCTAGGATTTGAGGAGTTTGTAGAGAAGCGGAGGATGAAGAGGAGGAAGCGACGTTGCCACGTCTAGGATTTTGCGTTTGAGGAGTTTCTTGTCGAGTGGAGGATGAGGAGGAGGAGGAGGAGAAGGAGGAAGCGGAGTTACCTCTGCGTTTAAGGAGTTTCGTGTCAAGCGGGGAAAGAAGAGGAAGCGGGGTTGCCACGTCTGTGATTTTGCACTTGAGGAGTTTCGTGTAAAACAGAGGATGAGGAGGAGGAGGAAGCAGCGTTGCCACGTCTAGGATTTTGTGTTTGAGGAGTTTCGTATCAAGTGGAGGAAAGAGGATGAAGTGGCGTTGCCACGTCTATGATTTTGCGTTTGAGGAGTTTCATGTCAAGAGGATATATGAACCAATAGATGCGATGGCTTTCTCAATGTACTTAAAAGTGACTATAAGCAATTTACCCGAAGAAGAAGCAAAAATTGAGATAAATCACCATAAACACATAAAGTGAGAGCAATTTGGCATTTCATTGCGAACATGACGGATTAACGCAGTGGTTCAAACTTCGCAATGTAATGAAAGAATAAATGACATGACACCGCTTCAAATGCTTGATATTAAAACGGTTGATAACTCTCATACTGAGTGATTTCTGACTCATTCCTTCTCCTTGAAAACATCTTAAAGGAATAAGTGGGACGTCAGTCAGTCAG
Source organism: Macrobrachium nipponense (assembly GCF_015104395.2). Classification (NCBI taxonomy): domain Eukaryota; kingdom Metazoa; phylum Arthropoda; class Malacostraca; order Decapoda; family Palaemonidae; genus Macrobrachium; species Macrobrachium nipponense. The sequence goes on along the minus strand of NC_061090.1, from coordinate 56,422,183 downwards.
GGAACGGACGAGTCAGCTCCTGGTCTGATCCTAATCAAATCCCCCTAACCAAATCGTTCCGTCTGATCGATTCCGAATCTAAGGAACTGATATGTGGGTACATTTCGCTGCGTCATCGTTAGTGGGCCATCCCTCACGGAGGTAATTAAAACCTAAAAAAGGATAGCCTCGGAGAGGTTCTTCCGAATCTGAGGTACTGATGTGTGGGGACATTTCGCTGCGTCATCGTTAGTGGGTCACCCCTCACGGAGGTAATTAAACCCTATAAATGATAGCCTTCGGAGAGGTAGATTTTCGCATATCTCTAGATGGGCAAAAGCCACACAAGGACGCTGTTGTTTTTGATTAAGCTGGCCTTATACCAGCACGGGTTCTTGCTCATAGTGCAGCCCGTAGAGTTACTCAAGGACGTTTCACAAGGACGTTTTTCTCGCCCGGTCTGTATTAGTCTGCGGCATCGATTCCAGTTCATTCTGGAATAATAACTCTGTATTACTCAGAAGTCTGCTGGCATCGATTCCAGTTCATTCTGGAATAATAACTCTATTACTAGGAAGTCTGTGGCATCGATTCCAGTTCATTCTGAAATAATAACTCTTTATTACTCGGAAGTCTGCGGCATCGATTCCAGTTCATTCTGGAATTACAATACCTCAGGAAAGAGTTTTAGGTTTATTCTGACGCGCTCAGGACTACCTCCTTTTCTTTCTGCCTCCCTCTCACGTGTCTCTTCCTAAGTCATTCTCCCTCCGAGCTTCATGATCTTGTCGCTCGATTCCCTCCCTTTTGAACAAGTAATCTTGTCCATTACCCATTCTCTATACAGGTAGTCCCCGGTTACGTCAGGTTCGGGTTATGTCGTTCCGGACTTATGACATTTGCCTCATGGCGCTGTTAACCACAATTTTTCAGCACTGTAATATATAAATATATATATATATATATATATATATATATATATATATATATATATATATATATATATATATGTACATAAGCATACAATAACACACACACACACATATACAGATCACCTTTAGCAACAATTACATGGCAATATTAACAGGATATAACCATTGTACAGATGATAAGAAAGTGTTCAATACTCGTAATACCATTTATTTTATATAAGGCAAAAAACAATTTTGATACAATAGTTGAAAAAAAATCACCAGCTTCTGCTCAGAATTATTGTCACAATTTACAATAATATGGTCGATGTATATATATATATATATATATATATATATATATATATATATATATATATATGTGTGTGTGTGTGTGGTGTGTGTGTATATATAATGTATATATATATATATATAATATATATATATATATATATGTGTGTGTTGTGTGTATGTATTATGTATGTATGTATCTATATGAACGTTAGATGCAAGTGAACCTCTTTGGAGCTAGAAAGTCGTCATTTTCATGTGCACACGTTGATGTTGCTTCAGGATTCAACCTGTGTGAGGGTTAGTGCCATGTCGAGGATCATAGCAGTACGTTCCACAACAGGCTCCAGTTGGGCAGCAAATTAGATGACCTCTGCAATCCTTGTCAGTCTCACAGGTCTTCGGGATTCCAGTATCGGAGCTGAAATCGCAAAGGTCTTTCAAGGAGAGGAACAGGAAACATGAGGGTAATTCATTATTGAAACATGGAACAGTACTTCCTTTTTATATGGTGAGATGATGGTACACACACACACACACACACACACCACACACACACACACACATATATATATATATATATATATATATATATATATATGTGTGTGTGTGTGTGTGTGTGTGTGTGTGTGTGTGTGTGTGTGTGTGTGTGTATGTATGTGCGTGTGTGTGCGTTTGTATGTTTAGGAAAAATGACTGCCTATTCATGAGGAAGGAAAATGAGGTCAAGTGAACACTTCCTTTAGAGGGTTGCGGTGAGAGAAGAGGATCCGGAGAGGTGATTACTTACCCTCCTGGAGGAGGCGCTGGTAGCAGGGGACACCCATTAGGAGCTGTGGGGGGTCCTTTTGGACTTGGTGAAGCCTCGATGTTTTCAGTCATCGTCCCGAGCTGTTGAGAATTCAAAATATTTTAATTGATTTTTTTTTTTATTGTTCAGAAGATAGATTCGAGACTGATTCTTGCTAACGATATAGAACTACCTTTAACTGTCAGATGACTACCTAGTCTTAATATCTGAGAGAGAGAGAGAGAGAGAGAGAGAGAGAGAGAGAGAGAGAGAGAGACTAGGTAACACTAAGGAAACCTAGTTACCACTTTCCATTCTCATTGAAAAAGCTACGTATCATTCTAACTTATATCCAACTGTTTTTCTGTATTAGTCGTATATATACTTTTTCTCTGTATTCTGCTACAAATGCTCACAATCATACAATGATTCACTTCCATATCCATTAATGACCTATTCTCACCCCAGAGTTACTTTTCATAGCTTAAAAATCGTTGCTGCTCTCTCTCAAAGATTGGGATTACCTTTACTGCTTTGCAACAAAGCACTTCAACTGATGTATTCATAGATGACCAATATTATCCACTGGAATATTCGTAAATATTCATTTATTTTTTTCTCTACTGTACCTTTCTGCCAGCCATATTCGAGTTGTATTGTTATCTTAGTATGTTTAGTCTTACATTCCCTACCTGATTACCAGTTAGACATCTAATTGCAATTTATGTCTTTATCTCGGTACCGAATTTCTATTGGAAGACTTTCATGACACTGCATTGGCATTCTCCACCTTATCTGTGAGCTGGATTTGAAAGGACACCTTCAGCAGGTATAACAAACAAAGACAAAAACATACAGAAACCTGTTTTTATTTCAAAATCTATTTTATCTTCATACTTGAATTCTAATCCATTTATTAATATGGTAATTATTGCTCTCTTTTAACCAAACATTGAAAAGTCCTCTTTCAGTTTTATTTACTTCTTTCACCCAAGACTTCAGACTTGCTTACGAATCGATATTATTTTTCTTTAAATGAAAATTAGCTTTCTTTCCTTATCTCTCTCCCCCAAACCTCGAAAGTGATCTCAGCCAGAAAACAAACTGAAATGTTCTCTGAGAATAAAATAATCTTAGAAGAAACACTAAATCCAACGATAACTCACCACAAGGATGATCGCAAGCAATCCCAGGAAGCAATGATTCCAAATACTTCCCATTGCGGCAACTTCCAATCTCCAAGTAAACAAGAAAAGTCTCCGAAAGTGGGTAGTGATGTTCGTGTCAGCAAAGCGGTCTCCGCCTTCACAAGGACGTTATTGGGTACCCGATCGCGGTTTAATGACGACTGTGAAGGCTGAAGTCCTCTATTTATAGCGAGCAAGGAAATGCTGGGTTGCCACATCTACCTCGGGCGAAGTTATTGATAATCCACTTCTGGTTTCCCCACTTTGTTACATATTTTTGTCTAATTTTTTTTGCAAAGTTGCTGTCTGTTAGTTGCTTGGCGTCGTATTCGTTCATATTTCCTCTGTTATTATATGAATCAACGAGTTACTGAATAACCTTTCGCAGAACACTCCTCTGGCTGAAAAGTATGCAACATTTTTCTTTGCATCTAAAGTAAGATATCATGGATTGTCTGGCTTATTTAATGTAGTTATCCTTCATTCAACAGAAAACGACAATCCTAAATACATTTTTCTTAAGAAATCTAAAAACGGGTTTAGTTATGAGATGTGAGCAGCAGAATTTTTTTTGGGGTGCATGTCCATTATCATAAGAAGTTCGTCCTCTCTCTCTCTCTCTCTCTCAAACAGTAATGACACAAAGGAATTTTCCTAATGTACACCTGCTCTGCAAGCAATCGGCGCTTATAATCCACCTGCTTTTATTGATTGATTGATGCAATCATGTACCATGGCGTCACAACAAGTTAGGTCATCGACGCCGACCGGCTTTTATCTGGTTAGCTCAATTCGGATTTTATTTACTAGATGCTGAAAAAATTCAGTAAAATAAAAAATCATCATAAAATTTCCTCTACGGGAAATAACAAAGAAGTTAGCATGGCCGGATATCCTTCCTGATATTCGGATCAAAACGATACCCGTCTCAGAAACATCCCGTAATACTATCGTTATTTTTCATTGTAGAACAAAAGTAAGATCATATTTGGAATCCTCGTGAAAATTTCTATCAGAATATTGGTCTCCTTTTTTTTCTGTGAAGAATAAAAAAAAAGTTAGCATGGCCGGATATCCGGATCAACACGGCATTCGTTATAAAAACCTACATATTTGGTCCGACTTTGGTTTAATTCGGTCCAGTACTTTAGCCACCTATATTGAATATACATAGTACATACATAGTACGACAGTCAGCTTCACACACACACACACATATATATATATATATATATATATATATATATATATATATATATATATATATATATAAATATGTATATATATATGTATATATATATATGTATAATATGTATATATATGTATATATATATATATAGTATATATATATATATATATATATATATATATGTGTGTGTGTGTGTGTGTGTGTGTGTGTGTGTGTGTGTTTTTCATGTGTTATATGTGAATGTGTGTATATACATATGTGTGAACATAAATCTTGCCTAGTTTTAGTACAATGATAATGAAAATAGTCCTATCCAAGCGCAATATAATAATAACAATAACAATAACAATAACAATAACAATAATCAATAATAATAATAATAATAATAATAATAATAATAATAATAATAATGATCATTGTCATCTTTATATTATTATTTTGATCTTATTTCTAAGAACTTTTAAGGTTAATGGGACGGGTAACCTATGTTCAGAGAGTGTGTGTGTATATGTGTGTGTGCGTCTGTAAACGAGAGAGAGAGCATGTGCGTCAGAGAGAATAAATGAGATAGTGTGCCGTTATTTCCATGTATAATTACGAGAGAATTGAGAGAGAGTAAATATGTGTGTTAGACTGAGAGAATGAGAGAAAGTATATATGTATTTGTGAGAGAGAGGGAGGGAGAGAGTGTGTGATTTGTGTCTGTATATATACATGTAGAGAGAGAGAGGGAGAGAGAGATAGAGAGTCTAAAGGTTCGAAGAAGAGAGAAAACCAGAGCGAGAGATATGCATATGCGCATGAGAGAGAGAGAGAGAGAGAGAGAGAGAGAGAGAGAGAGAGAGAGAGAGCAGCGCAGATGATTCACCTTGCAGTATCCCACACCGACCGCAGTCGAAGTGTTGTCCTTAGGGTTAACCTTGAAGTCAATAATGAAGGTTCTCTGTTTTCCTAGAATACCGGTTTTTATTTTCTTATTTATTTATGTAATCTATTTTTGGTCAGGCTGTCTCCCAGATCTCGAAATCCGGTAATGACTGGATTCCCTGATCATAACAAAAAGACGCACCTAGTAGATACGCGTGCATACATATATTCACCTACTGGATATATATTATATATATATATATATATATATATATATATATATATATGATATATATATATATATATATATATATATATAATATATATATTATATATTGTTATGGCCTCTGAGAGAGGTCCGCTTCAGGTTCGATATGGAATAAAAAAAAAATATATATTTCAACACCAACAGTTGAAACTGGGATACAAATATAGAAAGAAACACTAACTCAACAAAGGTTTATTTACAAGCTTACTAACAAAGGTAAATGCAGAATGGTATCGTGTCAAAATAGAAAACGGTCATTAGGCTACTCATGCTGAGAAAACTAGAGAGGCTATCAGCTAATACATTATCCTTCTCTCTTACTATTTCCGTTTTCTGAACTCTGATTAAAACTTATAAATACTAAAACACCTCTTGTGTTTTTCTCAAAACTAATCTCACTCAGTAACACTGTTACACGGGCGGAGGCCATGGCACGGGGCGTTGTTTATAATTCTGAAGCAAATCTACATTCATTGCCTTTGCTCTACTCTTACCCACATTAATTCTATAATGTATATTTCCCCTCTTCTCTAAAACTGAAAAAGGACCTTCGAACTTATAAGGTAAAAAGGGACTTTCTCTCGAGACTAGTACTAAAACTTTATCTCTTACACACAAACTTCTCTCTTTTGCTCTAAGATCAAGTTTTCCTTTAATTTCCCCTTGACTTCCTCTTGCGTTTTCTATTGCTAAGTGCCAAGCGCTTCCGTTCTCCTCCGCTAGCTGCCAAACATCTCTTAGATTGTTTTTATAATACCCAAGATTAGTTATGCAATCATCTCTACCCTTACTTCTAGGCAAAGTTCCGAACAAATTTATAAATACATTCTCAAAAGATAAGCCTACTGAAGGAATATTACACAACTGAACTCTGGGAATTACTTGGATCGGTTTCCCGGCAATTTGATATTCATGACCGCGTAAAGCATACCTCTTCACGTCATTTTTCATCTTAGGCCAAAAGTACGCCCTACTAATATACTTGAAAGTTTTATTTACTCCCAAATGTCCTTGCTCATCGTGTGCTAACTTCAAAATTAATTCATGAAGCTTCCTAGAAACTACGAATTTTTCTGTGATTCCCCCTTCACTACCTGACTTAGGACGAACATGACACAAAACTTCGCCCTTTACACAAAAAAGTTTCCTTACACACATCATCGAGATCATCATCCAGCTCACATTCAAAAATTCGGATTAGTGTCTCATCCTCTCTCTGCAACTTGACTAGCTCATCCTTATCCAAAACGTTAGAGCCTAAATCATCACCGTAACTAGGACTAGATACAGGTACATTTACAACATTACTCTCGACAGCTACGCCTTCCCTTTGGCTGTCACTGTCAACGATAGAGTTAGGTCTCTCAGCCACACTCATGCCAAGATCAACCTCGCTACCTCTATCACACTCGTTTGAATCCACGAACTCACTCACGTTCGAATCCACGAACTCACTCTCGTTCGAATCCACGAACAAATTACAACCGTAGTCTACGTCTGTAACTAAACCCGACCTAGTTACTACCATTTCAGGCACTGGAATATTCCTCACAATAGGATTCATATTCTTGGATAAAGCTAAGTCATTACCGACAATAATGTCAACGCCTTCAACAGGCAAACTGTCCACAACGGCAAGTTTCACTTCTCCTGACACTACCTGACTTTCTAAATTCAACTTCAACAAAGGACAAAGAACACAAGTGTTAGGAAATCCACCTAACATGACTTTCTCTTCCATATTGATTTCTGCCCTGTTTGGCACACACTCTCCTCTAATCAGTGAGACAGCAGCCCTTGTGTCTCGAAGCAAGACTACTTCTCTCGAATCTACTCCTCCAAGAGAGGAAACTACGCCTTCCGACAGAAATTCACCTAAAATTTTCCTAGTTTCTTTCATCACATCATTCCTACTTGATGAAAGGTTAACTAGAGACACTGGTTTCTTACCGTCCTTCCTTTCTACTGCACAATTTCTCGCTAAATGCCCTTTCCCATTACATCGGAAACAAGTTAATTCTGAGCCACTAGATGCCATTTTACTCTTACAAACCTTAGACGTATGACCAGGTTTTCCGCATGTATAACAGGAATAGTCACTTTTACTCGCATTGCTATTACTAGGACTGAAACCTTTACTGCTTTGTACTCTACCAGACGAAGGATCCTTTCGTTTCTTACTAACACTCAAATTATGAGTTAGACTATATTCGTCAGCTAGCCTAGTTGCTCCTGCAAAAGATACTTCTCGCCTATCATCTATATAAAGTTTAATCTCAGGGGATACGTTATCTTTGAAGTTTTCTAACAACACTAAGTTCTTCAAACCGTCAAAATCCTCAACCTTAGCAGAAGTTAACCAATCAAAAAACAGCATATCTAACTTTTTACCGTATTCCACATACGTAATATTTTCATCCTTTCTCAAATTTCTAAATTTCTTACGGTACGCCTCCGGTACTAGCCTATATGCGCTAAGAACAGTTTCTTTCACGATATCGTAATCCTCACATTCCTCCTTAGACATGCAACTATATACAGTAAGCGCCCTACCACTCAAAACTGACTGCAAATATAAAGTCCACGTTTCTTTAGGAGAACCTACTCGTTCCATTAACTTCTCAAAACACATGAAATATGTTGTAACATCTTCCTCATCAAACTTTGGTACTAATTTCAACACTGCACTCATATCTAACGTATCAGCTTCGTTTCTGTTCTCGCCTGTCCGACCGTTACGAGTACTTTCCCTTAACCGAGCAATTTCCAACTCATGCACACGCTCTTTCTCTCTCTCTTCCTGCTCATGCATACGCTCTTTCTCTCTCTCTTCCTGTTGCATTACCAACATTTCTCTCTCTTGCTGCATTTTCATTACTTCTCTCTCTTGCTGCATCTTCATTGCTTCTCTCTCTTTCTCTTGCTGCATTATCATTGCTTCTCTCTCTTTCTCTTGCTGCATTTTCATTACTTCTCTCTCAGCCACTCTTTCCTCTCTCTCAGCCGCTCTTTCATCTCTCTCATACTTTTCTCTTTCTTTCTTTTCAACATACTCACGGAGATCATTCCCCTCTAGACCTAGTAGCTTACCTGACTCAATAAACTCTTTCACCATCTCACTCATTCTGATTATTTCTATATCCTCCCTGTTTCAAACTGTTAAAGGGTTGATAACCTAAGCAAGGTTGCCACAATGTTACGGTGTCGAAATATCCTGGCCAAAGGTCGACACAATGTTACGGCCTCTGAGAGAGGTCCGCTTCAGGTTCGATATGAAATAAAAAAAAATAAAAAAATATTTCAACACTAACAGTTGAAACGGGATACAAATATAGAAAGAAACACTAACACAACAAAGGTTTATTTACAAGCTTACTAACAAAGGTAAATGCAGAATTGTATCTCCTATTTACATAAAAAGATAGAATCTTACACTGCAGGAACTGGGGGAACAGTGAGGCAATTCAAATACTTGCTAGTCAAGTTGGTAATTCGAAGCGATGGCTTCTCAAAAGGAAAACGGTGATTGCAGACGTCCTCTTGACTCCGTATTGCAGAAAAAAGTCTACTTGTAAGGCAGGAACTCCCCAAAACATCTAGCAGGACCTTTTCTTCCCTTAAGTCTGCTTGACGTCGAGATAACACGAGATAATTCGTCCACTCCCGAAGACGACTAGACCAGTATCCAACCAACACTCGAGCAACTTCTCTTCTGATCCTTCGTTGGTTCCTTTCTCTCTTATCTCTCACGGATGATCTCTGCTGCTGCTGATCTCTCACTGATAATCTGATCTGTGGCTCTTACTGAGGATATCACTCTGTGACTAACTGGAGTCTCTCTTATACGATCTCTTTCTCTCCAACTTCGACCGTCGTATTTATACGGCACTCAGGGGGCGGAGCCTACGGCGAGCGTCACAGACTCCCGAGTTTACTAGGACTCCCTAGATGAATCTAGACGAGGTATTGCATCAGAAAAGGCGGCATTTCTCCCGACACATTGGCACGTGTTGCGCTCCACAACACGCCCGACGATTCCAGAACAGCCGTGAGAACAGACGCCTCCAACACGGGCGCAAAAGCCTCCTTACTTCCGAACTTCTCGAAAATGCGTTTTCCTTTCCTCTAACTTCCTTTGCTATGAAGCAATAACCATCACACACACACACACACACACACACACACACACATATATATATATATATAATATTATATATATATATATAATATATAATATATATATATATATATATATGTATATATATGATATAATGTGATTAATTACACACACACCCACAACACACCCCCCAAAAAAAAAAATATATATATTATATATAAATTAGATATATATAATATATATATATATATATGTGTGTGTGTGTGTGTGAGCACATGTGTGTGTGTAAGGAATAACTTCGAAAGGTATATTATAAAATATATGAAGATCTGTAGAATTCAAGTCGCATTCCAATAGCGTTTAACATAAAAAGAAATCATCAGAGAGAGAGAGAGAGAGTTTTTAGAGGGCTTGGATCTTATTTCTTTGTCAGATTTGTTCAGTGTTAGCTACAAGTTGAGACGAGTCATTGTAAATAATTAGCGTTATTTGCTTATTGAAATCACCTGTCAATCTTCTGTCTGTGTGTAATTACTAAGTTCGATTCCTGAGTATTGTACTTAGATTGTACTTTCTTCTTCTTTGAAATTGGTGATGACCACTTATGCCTGACGCTAGGTGGGGCGTCAATATTTATACTTGTCCGTTTAAAAAAAAATCGTCTTGACAAATTTCGTTCAGACAAAAATTCTTTGAATGATTGTCAATTATTAAAAATAATATTGATTCGTAACTTTTTTGTCTATATATATATATATATATATATTATATATATATATTTATATATAATATATATATATATATATATATATATATATAGATATATATATTATACATATATATATATATATATATATATATATATATATGTATATATATATATATACTATATATATATATGTATATATATATATATAGATATATATATATATATATATATATATAATATAAATGTCTCAATTACAGCCTCTACTCATTCAAGGTCACTCTTCAATATTGACACTGATCGCTTTCCAAAACCTTAGTTGTTTGACATGCGCCTCATTCTCTCTCTCTCTCTCTCTCTCTCTCCTCTCTCTCTCTTATTGTTAATCAGTTTCAATATTTGTTTAATTGTTTTCAAGATAGAGCATTAAAAATATACTTCTGCTGAATATCAGGGCAATATTTTCCTTATATATGGAACACAAAATTTAGCAAAGAAAGAAGAAAAATCTTTAGTCCACTTATGAGAGAGAGAATGAGGTGCATGGCAAAGAACTAAGGTTTTGGAAAGCGACCATTCTCAATCCTGATAAGTGACCTTGAATAAGTAGAGTGTGTAATGGAGACTTCACGTGTATGCTTTCAACAACCCCACCCCCACCCCCTCCCCAAGAACCCCCACCCTCCCTACGCCGAGACGATGGACTGGTTTAACCTTAACTGATCACAGAATGCAGTTTTGAGCCACGGGATTATAGGATGAAAGCTGCTTCAAAGGTCTTCAGTTGAAATATGCACACCGATGGTGTATAAAAAAGGCTTTGTAGCCGATGAGTCTCATGGTTACAAAAAAATAACTGGAAAATTTTCGTCTCAAGTTAC